>NC_142615.1:2016344-2248844 GCF_059453375.1 Lepisosteus platostomus
TCTTCTGTACACAGAGGGGGGTGGGGGTGGGGAACAAGCTGCCCAGCCCTGTGGTTGAAGCCGATGCCCCGGCTTCTCTCCAGACACAGCTGGGTGAGCTCCTCCAGTCAGGACAGGAGGCTCTACTGTACACAGAGGGGGGTGGGGGTGGGGAACAAGCTGCCCAGCCCTGTGGTTGAAGCCGATACCCTGGCTTCTCTCCAGACACAGCTGGGTGAGCTCCTCCAGTCAGGACAGGGGGCTCTTCTGTACACAGAGGGGGGTGGGGGTGGGGAACAGGCTGCCCAGCCCTGTGGTTGAAGCCGATACCCTGGCTTCTCTCCAGACACAGCTGGGTGAGCTCCTCCAGTCAGGACAGGAGGCTCTTCTGTACACAGAGGGGGGTGGGGGTGGGGAACAGGCTGCCCAGCCCTGTGGTTGAACCCGATACCCTGGCTCCTCTCCAGACACAGCTGGATGGCCTGGTCTGCTGCTAATTTACAGTGCTCAGGAACTGTGGGAGGGGTCCTAGCTGCCGGCCTTGACGGCGGAGTAGATGACGGCGTCTCCGCCCCCCGCTGGCCCCGCCCCCCCGGGCCCGGGGTTGAAGGTCACGCTGGCGTAGTTCTCGTCGGCGGTCGCCGGGGTCACCTGCCCCCCTGCAGCCGGTTTGACTTCGTCGTAGGGGGTCTCTCCTGGAGAGGGGAGATCAGTGATACTGTTACTGTCCAGTGGGACTCGTCAGCTGGTGTTCTTCTCCAAATGGGAGGCTCTACTGTACACAGAGAGGGGCGGGGGTGGGGAACAAGGCTGCCCAGCCCTGTGGTTGAAGCCGATACCCTGGCTTCTCTCCACACACAGCTGGGTGAGCTCCTCCAGTCAGGACAGGAGGCTCTGCTGTACACAGAGGGGGGTGGGGGTGGGGAACAAGCTGCCCAGCCCTGTGGTTGAAGCCGATACCCTGGCTTCTCTCCAGACACAGCTGGGTGAGCTCCTCCAGTCAGGACAGGAGGCGCTGCTGTACACAGAGGGGGGTGGGGGTGGGGAACAAGCTGCCCTGCTGGGGGAGCTCCTGGGATCCGTTCCTTCCTGCAGTCACAGACCAGCACCAGGAATTTCTCTTCCCCAACCCCAGGACGACGGCCGTCAGTCGCTGTGCTCGGGGCGGGTACCCGGATCGGGCTGCGTGTTGCTGCTCTCTTGCAGCAGACTCTCTTGACCCACCTGTGTCTGGGCCCGGGCTCTGACCCACGGACGGCTCCTTCCTCATCCTCCTCTTCCTCCCCCTCCAGACGCACAGCCCGACTGCGGCGCTGACCAGCGCGACCGCAAGGACCAGTGGAACCAGTACTGTCCACAGCGGGTTGGACGGGCCTGAGGAGGAGAGAATCCCAGCCCCCTCAGTCCAGGTGAGATCACAGTGGTCCGGTCTGGCCCGAGTCCCTCTGCATGTGCGTCTCTGCTGTGCCTGTCTGACTGTGGCATGACTCTGTGTGTGTTGTGTCTCTGCGGTTCTCTAATGTGTGTTGTGTGTTGTCTGTGCCTGTCTGATTATGGCACGACTGTGTGTTGTGTCTCTGCGTTTCTCTAATGTGTGTTGTCTGTGCCTGTCTGATTATGGCATGACTGTGTGTTGTGTCTCTGCGTTTCTCTAATGTGTGTTGTCTGTGCCTGTCTGATTATGGCATGACTGTGTGTTGTGTCTCTGCGTTTCTCTAATGTGTGTTGTCTGTGCCTGTCTGATTATGGCATGACTGTGTGTGTTGTGTCTCTGCGTTTCTCTAATGTGTGTTGTCTGTGCCTGTCTGATTATGGCATGACTGTGTGTGTTGTGTCTCTGCGTTTCTCTAATGTGTGTTGGCTGTGCCTGTCTGACTGTGGCATGACTGTGTGTGTTGTGTCTCTGCGTTTCTCTAATGTGTGTTGTCTGTGCCTGTCTGACTATGGCATGACTGTGTGTTGTGTCTCTGCGTTTCTCTAATGTGTGTTGTCTGTGCCTGTCTGACTATGGCATGACTGTGTGTTGTGTCTCTGCGTTTCTCTAATGTGTGTTGTCTGTGCCTGTCTGATTATGGCATGACTGTGTGTTGTGTCTCTGCGTTTCTCTAATGTGTGTTGTCTGTGCCTGTCTGACTGTGGCATGACTGTGTGTGTTGTGTCTCTGCGTTTCTCTAATGTGTGTTGTCTGTGCCTGTCTGACTGTGGCATGACTGTGTGTGTTGTCTCTGCGTTTCTCTAATGTGTGTATTGTGTGTTGCCTGTGCCTGTCTGCGTGTGTCTCTGCTGTGCCTGTCTGACTGTGACATGACTGTGTGTGATGTCTCTGTGTTTCTGTAATGTGTGTGTTGTTTGTTGTCTGTGCGGGAGTGGTCACACACTTAACTGCCCTGGTTTCTGTTTGCTACCTGATGGATTACCTGCACTGGGTCCAGGTGTGTCTTTGTCCTTCAGGTCGATGGTCCACTCCTGGGTGGAGGCGATCTCTGCTCCGTCTCTGATCGCGATGCACAGGATCCTCTCAGGCCCCTGGGGCCAACGGACAATCCTGGCTCTGACGGTCTGCCCTGTTCGCTCACTGGCGCCGCCCTGCAGTGGGACCCCAGTACTGTCCCGCCAGCTCAGCTCCGTGTGGCCACAGCCCAGCCCGCAGGAGAGGGAGCAGGTCAGGGTGATGGTGGAGCCCGGCAGCACCTCTCCAGTGTGATCGGCGCTCACTGGGGAAAAGATCGAAGCCGCGGTGACCTGTCGGATCAAAATGAGCACCTTCCCAGCCAGCCCACACCTGCTCCAGTTGTCCCCACAAGGCTGTGCAATCCCAGATGCCCCAGAAGCCAAAACGCGTTTACTAAGTGCCGTCAGAGACGGAATAAAACCACCAGAAACTCGAGTTCCTGACATCCATCATCATCATCATCATCATCATCATCATCGTGGTTGTCGTTCTGATGACTTAAATTGTGTGGGGGTCATTTCGGATTGCATCTCTCTGTCCTTTCCCTGAAGGAGGTGGCTGGTTCTGTTGAGTACCGCTGGATGGTCTGGTCAGCGCTGCTCCAGCTGGACACGGGTCGGTAAGCGGTGCGATATCAGCTGTTCTGTCCACCGGGGGGCGCTGTGCAGATGGGACCTACCTGACAGCGTGTTCAGAGCGACGCTCTGATGGTCTTGTAGAAGCCTTGTATTTTGATAACGTGAACACTTGTAGACGCCGCTGTCCTGGGTCCGGACCTGAGAGATCAGCAGTGATGTGTTCTGTGCCATCTGGACTCTGTCATCTACTGTCTGCCCTTTGAGAGGAGGTCCCACACGTACGAGGGTAAAGAGTGTCTCACTGAGGCTGGTATTGAATCTCTGAAAGGTCCAGACCAGCTTCTGTCCTTCTTCCAGGTCAGCGGTCAGCAGACAGGGGAGGTGGAGGGAGCCGCCCTCAGGGACGAACACCTCTCTCGAACCCGGGACCGCGGGACGTTCTGTGGAAGCAAGAGGAGGAAGGGGGTTTCCGACACCGGCAGTTCACAGCAGGCCTGGTGTTCCCCTGCCAAACTAGACGGTTACCATGGAGTGGAGTAAAGTGGACTACAGTGTAGTATAGTGCAGTACAGTATAGAGTGGGTAGCCAGCTACACTAGTGTGGCACGGGGCAGTGCACAGCAGTATTGCATAGTATAGTCCAGTAATACAGTACAGTATATGGTAGCACGGTGCAGCTCAGTGCAGTATAGCGCAGTAATACAGTACAGTATATTAAAGAATGGTGCAGCTCAGTGCAGTATAGCGCAGTAATACAGTACAGTATATTAAAGAATGGTGCAGCTCAGTGCAGTATAGCGCAGTAATACAGTGCAGTATATTAAAGAATGGTGCAGCTCAGTGCAGTATAGCGCAGTAATACAGTACAGTATATTAAAGAATGGTGCAGCTCAGTGCAGTATAGCGCAGTAATACAGTGCAGTATATTAAAGAATGGTGCAGCTCAGTGCAGTATAGCGCAGTAATACAGTACAGTATATTAAAGAATGGTGCAGCTCAGTGCAGTATAGCGCAGTAATACAGTGCAGTATATTAAAGAATGGTGCAGCTCAGTGCAGTATAGCGCAGTAATACAGTACAGTATATTAAAGAATGGTGCAGCTCAGTGCAGTATAGCGCAGTAATACAGTACAGTATATTAAAGAATGGTGCAGCTCAGTGCAGTATAGCGCAGTAATACAGTACAGTATATTAGAGCATGGTGCAGCTCAGTGCAGTATAGCGCAGTAATACAGTACAGTATATTAAAGAATGGTGCAGCTCAGTGCAGTATAGCGCAGTAATACAGTACAGTATATTAGAGCACGGTGCAGCTCAGTGCAGTATAGCGCAGTAATACAGTACAGTATATTAAAGAATGGTGCAGCTCAGTGCAGTATAGCGCAGTAATACAGTACAGTATATTAGAGCACGGTGCAGCTCAGTGCAGTATAGCGCAGTAATACAGTACAGTATATTAGAGCACAGTGCAGCTCAGTGCAGTATAGCGCAGTAATACAGTACAGTATATTAAAGAATGGTGCAGCTCAGTGCAGTTTAGCGCAGTAATACAGTACAGTATATTAGAGCACGGTGCAGCTCAGTGCAGTATAGCGCAGTAATACAGTACAGTATATTAGAGCACAGTGCAGCTCAGTGCAGTATAGCGCAGTAATACAGTACAGTATATTAGAGCACGGTGCAGCTCAGTGCAGTATAGCGCAGTAATACAGTACGGTATATTAAAGAATGGTGCAGCTCAGTGCAGTATAGCGCAGTAATACAGTACAGTATATTAAAGAATGGTGCAGCTCAGTGCAGTATAGCGCAGTAATACAGTACAGTATATTAAAGAATGGTGCAGCTCAGTGCAGTATAGCGCAGTAATACAGTACAGTATATTAAAGAATGGTGCAGCTCAGTGCAGTATAGTGCAGTAATACAGTACAGTATATTAGAGCACGGTGCAGCTCAGTGCAGTATAGCGCAGTAATACAGTACAGTATATTAAAGAATGGTGCAGCTCAGTGAAGTATAGCACAGTAATACAGTACAGTATACTTGAGCAAGGTGCAGCTCAGTGCAGTAATACAGTACAGTATATGGTAGCACTGTGAAGTTCAAGGCAGTATAGCATAGTGCTATTCACCATAGTATTGCATGATGCAGTATAACAGTACCGTGTTATCTAGTACAGTTGTAGCATAGTGCACTGTGATACAGTATAACAGTACAGTGTTGTCTAGTATAGTGCAGTGTGGTACAGTATAACAGCACAGTGAAATCCAGAAGACTATCATATAGTGTAGCGAAATACAGTTCAGGAGTGCAGCGCAGTATAGTGTAGAACAGTGCAGTACAATGTACTATTTTTTGTGACCCGTCTTCAGTCCGGACTGGTAGAGAGTACCTGAGTGTCTGTACTGCACTGAAGCCTTCAGCTCGTCTTCCTCTCTCAGATCACACCTCCACGCCTGGTCTCGATTGAAATCACGGAGCTTCACGGTCAGGACAGACTCACACGGAGACACTATGATCCTGAATCTCCGGTCTTTCAGCTCTGCGCCCTGCTCGTCCACCCAGGTCAGTCTCAGGTTCTTGGTCTTGTTACATTCGGCACTGTCAACATCAGGATACAGTCTGCAGTACAGTGACAGGACTTCTCCCATCAAGCTGAAATTGACTGGGGAGGAGAGAGAGAGAGGATCAAACACCCGTTCTAGAAACCCTCTCTACTGTAGGTCTATCTGGGTTCTAGACCTCTGGACTGGGGTTCTGGACCTCTGGAGTGAAAGGGTGGAAACAGAACCTCTTCCTTCGGGTCGGGCCGGACGGGGGAGTGAGTGAGGGCGGCGAGCTGCAGGGATCGAGCTCGGAGTGAACCGGGAAGCACCCACCGGGAGAGAGGTCAGACTACAGGATCCTGACTTCATTCTTGTCAGTGAGAAATATCAAATACGCGAACGCTCAGATCCGATCTCGTCATTGGGATATCTGCATTCAGACCTCTTTCTCGTCACTCAGGGTCTTACCAGAGAGCAGGCTGAGAGAGACGGTCTTTCTTCTAGTGGAGTGAGGACCACAGGTGTACTGTCCAGTGTCTTCCTTCTTCAGGTTGTGTATGTGTAGGGAGCAGTCAGACAGTACCGTCAGTCTCCCAGCCCTGTCTGTCTGTGTGGTAACAACCTGTCCGTTCTCGATCAGCAGTGTCTCGGGCCCAGACCCAGTGTTGTATTTCCAGGAAACTGAATCGCAGCTCCTGTCTCCATCACAAGGCAGAGAGACATTCCCTCCCTCAGAGGAGAACAGCTGCTGACCTGCAGGACAGACGCACAACGTGAGCTCCCGTCACCTCTTCATCACCTTCAGCCACAGTCAGACACTCCTCCCTCTGTTCTAGTGTCTACAGCTCTGATGTCTCCTCTTCCTCACCTCCTCTCTCTGTTCTAGTGTCTACAGCTCTGATGTGTCTCCTCTCCCCTCTTCCTCACCTCCTCTCTGTTCTAGTGTGTCTACAGCTCTGATGTGTCTCCTCTCTCCTCTTCCTCACCTCCTCTCACTCTGTTCCAGTATCTACAGCTCCTCTCTACTCTCTATTCTCAGTTTCCTCTCTTCTTCCTCTTTCAGTGTTGTGGTTTATAATTCTCACCCTTTCTCTTCAAGAGAAGCGACGCGTCACATCTCCAAACACAAAGAAACAGGATCGGGAAATTAGCAGCTTTCCTCCTGACCTCATGGTGTCGTAAGAACTTTCAAACGAGAGGAGGCTCATAGCCAACGAGTCTGTTCGGTAAGATGAGTTAGTAGTTTATTCGTTAACCAGGAGCTCACCCAGCTGTGTCTGGAGAGAAGCCAGGGAATCGGCTTCAACCACAGGGCTGGGCAGCCTGTTCCCCACCCCCACCCCCCTCTGTGTACAGAAGAGCCTCCTGCTCTCACTTCTCAATGGCCTTCCTCGAACCCCAGTCCCTCTGTCTCCCTCCCTCCGGTTCTGTCCGGACCTGGTGACCCGACTCACCCTGCGCGGAGCCCAGCGCCCAGATCAGGAGAGGTGCCATCAGAGAGGGCAGCGCCGACCTCATTGTCCAGTCTGCCAGTGTGCCCCTCGCCCTCTCGCCCTCTCGGTCTCTCCCTCCCTGCAGCGACAGAAGCAGGAAGCGACTCTGAGGCTGAACTGGCCGGTGGAGAGAGCCGGCCCCTTCCTGTCAGAGGCGCTAACCACAGCCGCTTGAGAAAGAGCTGAGAATGGGCGTCGAGGAAAAAATAGGAGTTTTCTTTTCTTCGTTAGCTGTGAGAGAATCCGCACAGCTTGTTTCCCACCCCCACCCCCCTCTGTGTAAAGCAGAGCCCCCTGTCCTGGCTGGAGGATCTCACCCAGCTGTGTCTGGAGAGAAGCCGGGGTATCGGCTTCAACAGCAGGGCTGGGCAGCTTGTTCCACACCCCCACCCCCCTCTGTGTACAGCAGAGCCTCCTGTCCTGACTGGAGGAGCTCACCCAGCTGTGTCTGGAGAGGAGCCAGGGTATCGGCTTCTGTAACAAAGCAGAGAGAAGTCCGGAGTTTCTCTTTGCCTCCTGCTTGGTGGTGTGTTCCATTTGTCTTCAGCTCGGTGTGGTGAACTACTGTGAACGAATCCGGTGATATGATCGTTCCTCTCGGCTGGAGGTCTCTCTCGATGGCACGACGCCGCATCGGTCTGGGGAGCAGAGGGGGTGCTGTGCTCGGACTCGGAGGAGCAGGACCGAGCCGGACTGCTGCCCTCAGACTCGTGAGCTGTACAGCCGACAGCAGAGCCTCCTGCTCTCCGAGCTCATGCAGCACCAGCCACAGGGGTCACACTGACAGGTAGGGGTACAGGCTGGGTTCCCCTGCCATCTTTTCCCAGATTTTCATGACTATCCAGAGGCCGACAGTGGGAAGACGGGTTTGGATGCAGGTTAGATGGTCTCTCCTGTATAATTTTTCCTATTTTTCGAAGATGTCCAGAAGCTGACAGTGGAAAGACAGGTATGTATGCTGATTGGACTCTCTCCTATATTATTTTCCAGGATGTCCACAGGCTGACATTGGAAAGACAGGTGTGGACGGTTAGTTGTGATGGAGGTTGGATGCTTTTTCCAGGCTGTCCAAAGGCTGACAGTGGGAAGACAGGCATGGATGCAAGTTGGATGGTCTCTCCTGTATTCTTTTCCCTAATTTTTCCAGGATGTCCAGAGGCTGACAGTGTGAAGACAGGTGTGGACGGGGAGTTGGGAGGGAGGTGAGGAGCTCTCTGCTGTCTGTATTTCTTCCTCTGTGGCGTCTCTCTGCTCGTCTTTCTCTCAGTCCAGCTGCATGTGGTCTGTGAAACAGCAGCTTCGCAGTGCTGAGCTGGGATTAGGACCGGTGGGTTGCAGAGTTCAGGGTTCGATTCCAGAGGGGACTTTGCTCAGATAGACTGTTCTGATAGTGTTTTATTATATTGGCTGTATTGTAGACAGCAGACTCCTGAATTCTCATGAATACTTTCTTAATCACCTTAACACTCACACTGACACACTGAACTGTACTGTGTTTTAGTATTTGTCCCTGAATAGTGCTGAACTGTTTCCTGTAGTGTTGTAGTACTCAAACTTGTATACTGTACTCTCAGCTGTACTGAGCTTTAATACTCTGACACACCTGTGTGAAGACGTCTAAAATGGACAGTTGTAACACTCATACCTGCGTACTGAACTCTGTACGCTGTACTGTAATACTCAGACAGATCTGTGCGCTGAATTCTCCACTGTACTGTGCTTGAATAATGACAGATCAGTGGGCTGTACTGAACTTTAATACTCTGTGACAAACCAGTATTTTGAACCCTTGACTGCAGTGCACTGCAATACTCAAACCTGTGTGCTGAACTCTCTCCTGTACTGAGCTGTAATACTCTGACACACCTGTGCGCTAAACGGCTTTGTGCTTTAGTATTTGAACCCTAGTGCTGAACTGTTGCCTGTTGAGACTGACTGTACTCTCAGCTGTACTGAGCTTTAATAGTGTTTGACACACCTGTGTGAAGAACTCTGACATGTACAGAGTTCATTACAACTGTACACTGTACTATAATACTCAATGACACATCTGTGTGCTGAATTCTCCACTTTAATCATTAACGACAGATCACTGTGCTGTACTGAGTTTTAATAGACAAGCCAGTATTCTTTACCCTTGTAGTGTAATATAATATAATACTCACAGCTGGACTGAACTCACCTGTAGTGAACTTGAATTCTCAAACCTGTGTACTGAACTCTCTCCTACACTGAGCTTTAATACTCCTTAACACACCTGTGTGCTGAGCTGTATTGTTTTAGTATTTGAGTGCTGAACTGTTTTGAGTCCTGTAGTTTTGTAGTACTGAACCTTGTGTATTATACTCTCAGCTGTACTGAGCTTTAATACTCTGGTACACCTGTGTGACGAACTCACATACAGTATGCACATGTTCTGATACGTACTCAAAGCTGTGTACTAGCTCTCCCTTCTATTCATAATACACATCTGTGTACTGTTCTGGAGTGTACTCTGCTGTAAAAATCAAGGACAGATGAGTGTGCTGAACTCTCACTTGTACTGAACTTTAATACTCAAGCCTGTGTGTTGAACTCTCACCTGGACTGAACTTTAATGCTCAATGACACACCAGTATTCTAAACTGTCACTTGTTAGGAACTTGAATACTCAAATCTGTGTGCTCAGCTCTCACCTGGACTGAACCTTAATGCTCAATGACCCAACAGTATTCTGAACTCTCAGCTCTCACCTGAACTGTACTAAAATACGTAAACCACTCTGCTGATCTCTCACTTCCACTGATCCATAATACTCAGGGCCATGCTAATACTGTGTGCTGTAGTTTAACATTCAGACCTCTGTGTGTAATATTCCAACTTTGGTGCTGAACTGTTTATTGTACTGTTGTAGTTCTCAGAGCTGTGCTGAACTCCCTTCTACTGAGGTTTAATGCTCAAATGTGTGTTCTGACCTCTCACCTGTACTGTTGTAATACTCAGCCTTGTTTACTGAAGTCTACACCTGTACTCCTGTAGTACTCAGAACTATGTACTGAACCCTGCACCGGTGTTGTTATAATACTCTGATCTGTATACTCATCTGTCCTGTTGTGTTCCTCAGACATGTATACTGCACTTAACCTGTATTATTGTAATACTCAGATGTGTGGACTGATCTCTGTACCTCTGTTATAGTACTCTATGTATACTCCTCTGTACTATTGTAATACTCAGACCTATGTACTGCACTCTGTACCTGTACTATTGTATCTCTCTGCCTTGTGTCCTGAACTCTGTACCTGTACTGTTGTAATAATGTGACCTGTGCCCTGAACCCTGTACCATTGTACCCCTCTGCCTTGTGGACTGAACTCTGTACCTGTACTGTTGTAATACTGTAATCTGAACACTGTACCATTGTACCCCTCTGCCTTGTGGACTGAACTCTGTACCTGTACTGTTGTAATACTGTGACCTGTTTCCTGAACTCTACACCTGTACTATTGTAATATTGTACTCTGAATACCCCTCTGCCTTGTGTCCTGAACTCTGTATCTGTACTGTTGTAATACTGTAATCTGAACACTGTACCATTGTACCTCTGTGCCTTGTGTCCTGAACTCTGTACCTGTACTGTTGTACTACTGTAATCTGAACCCTGTACCATTGTACCTCTGTGCCTTGTGTGCTGAACTCTGTATCTGTACTGTTGTATTGCTGTGATGTCTGCACTTAATTTTGAACCTGTACCACTGCCTTCCTCAGCCGTCTGTAACAAACTCACCTGTAGTGTTGTAAGGCTCAGGTAGGGAGGCTGAATTTTCTCTGTGATGTTATTTACAAAATGGCATGTCTCTATTGAAGTCTTCTCTGTATTGTGCTCTAATAGTGCAGCCTATTTTTCTAACTCTCACATGTACGAGTGTGATGATCAAACTACAGCACTGAACTCTGTACCTGTACTTTTGTAATATTCAGATCTATGTACTGTGTTTTGTACCTGTCCCGTTGCCGTAGTCAGACCAGTGTTAAGTGAACTCTGTACTTGTCCTGTGACACTCGGTTTTCTGCACTGTGCTGTGTACCTGTCCTGTTCCAGTATTCAGACCAGTGTCGAGTGAACTCTGTACCTGTCCTGTAACACTCAATTGTCTGTACTGTGTTGCCTACCTGTCCCGTTGCGGTATTCAGACCAGGGGTGAGTGAACTCTCTACCTGTCCTGTTGTAAGAGTGTGACCCGTATATTGTCCTTTCACCTGGAGTGCTGTAATACGTTACCTGGTGCGTGACTTCTTGCCCAGCTGGTGCTGTCCCATCTCACAAATAAGCAGACCTGCCCACGGTCCAGTTCTAATGCTGCCACCTCTGTGCTGGACTGTCCCCTGTTAATTCCAGGAGGTGTAGGCTCACATCTGTGCCCATGATGCACTGGTCCACTTCAGCCCCGTCCTCAACCCACCCTGCAGCTGTTTCAGTGTGCAGACCTGTCTGCTCAGCTCCTGCCAGTGTTGGGCAAGAAGGGTTAAGCGTGTGTGCTGAGGTGTGGCCTGTACCATGCTGCAATCGTTACACACCGCCACCCGTCTGCGCACAACGCAATTGTGTTGAGCCTCGGCCACGCTCGCCTGCTGTTCTTAACAGCTCTGCCCATTTCTCTGGGCTTGCTGACGGGGGGGTAATTTGAGTGACTTTGCTCAGTCTCAGACTGTGTTTTGCTCCCCCAGGGCGGAGCTGGGCTGGGGACCGCTGGGGCACGGGAGCCGAGGCGGAGCTGCAGTCGGGCTGGAGCAGTGGCTAGGTCCTTCCCGAACGGCGGCTGCCTGTTACACTACGTACTTGTCATCTCTGTGATTTCAACATACTGTACCACATCCACGCTCCAGCCAGGGCAGCGTACGTTCCCCCCCTGCCTGTATCGATTCGTATTACACAGTGTGTGTGTGCGCACGCAAAGGCAGGTAGTGTTGATAAGGGGAGGAGGGAGTGGGCTGTCTCCACCATCTAGCTTTCTCAGTGGGACTGTCTTGCTGCAGGACCTCTCGAACTACATTTCCCAGCAGGCTGTGGGGGGGGGGGGGGGAGGGGATAACGGTGGCCAATGGAATACCTCCCCTGGGTTGATGGGGGACAGGTGCTGTCAATTCAAGCCTGCAGGCGGTGTATATAATGAGGGGATGCGAGAGTAGAGCTCAGACCCTGCTGGAGCTCCTGCAGAGACACTAGTTCACCCTTTCTGTGTGGCTTTTTGTGGGAAAGATGGCTCGGTTGCAGGGAAGCTGTGATGAGGGGATATATATATATACATACACGTTGAGCAAGTGGGCATGTTTTAAATAAAGCAGGAGCTGATTCCTTGATTTATGTCTCCTTTTACGATTCAGTGGCTAGGACTGCTCGCGGTTGATACTCTGCTTCATCTTGAAACTCCCTCTCCTTGTTTAGCTTCAGTGTGGCTCTATCATGGCTCTTGTCAGAACCATATTACCCAGAGTGCACTGTAGCTTTCAGTCAGCTGCCCAGTGGGAGGAGGAGTCAGGTGACACTAAAGCAGCAGGAAGTGGAGTCAGGCCCTGTTCCTGCAGACAGAGCCCAGTGCTGGTGCACCTCCAGGAGCAGTTCAAGCAGAAGGACCATCTCCCAGCCTCTCTCCAGGAGTGGTTTGTTCAGCTGTGGGCACCAGTCAACAGGATGGCAGCTGCTGTGCTTCTTGGTGCGCTTGTCTTGCAGGGATCGGGAGTGGAAGGTCACTGGTGGGCCTGTGGTAATTCACACATGCTCCCAGTGGGACCAGGGTCAGTTATACAGTTAGCTGCTCTGACCTCCTGCCCAGCAGAGTCTCTGGCTGATCAGGAGCTAAACCCAGTAGTTTTCCCATCTTTTTTCAGCTCAGGGGACAAGAGACCTGTCCTGGGCCAGTGTCCAACTGACAGCCCAGGACAGGTGGACAGCTCTGCAGGACAGACTCACAGCCACGAGGTAGGGAAACAGGGCTCTTTATTCACAGATCAAGATGAAGCGTTCCAGAAACCACAAGACAAACCTCTAGTTCTTCTCCCAACTGTAGCTAGACGTGCAGTCGGCTTCCCCAGGCCTCTGTGAAGACAAGTCAGACTCCCAGCTCCCAGGCTCAGCAGTCAGACCTCCTCCCCCGACACAGCTCAGCTCTGCAGCTCTTCCCTCCTGCTCTGCTCAGCACAACTGCTCTCTGTCCCCAGCAGCACCAGACTGAAGGCCTCCCCTCCTGCCTTTTAACTGTCTCCCCACCAATCGTCTTCCACCAATTAGGCAGGTGATTATAGGCAGCAGGTTGTTCTCCTGGGCCTCGTTGGGGATGATCCCATATAAAAATCAGACTGTTAAACGAGGGCTGGAGCTTGTTTTGGGTCTCAGCATTAATCTTGCTGGATGTCCTACAGGCTCCTCTGTGTTGGGGCTCAGTTGTTCCTAAAAAATCAATAAAAATAAAAGTGTAATTATGTGAATATTTGTGCAAATTAAATGAAAGCCAAGCATCTTGTTTTCTACAGGTTTTGATCCCACAGCCTTTGCGTTAGAAGCCCAGAGCTCTTCCACTGAGCCACAGCGTCTCTATGAGTCTGGGGCTCCTGTGTGCTCTTGGCCTTCCCAGCTCAGGGTTCGAGACTGAGGGATAAAAGACAGACCGAATGAGCTCTCCTTCAGGACAGGAGCCAGTGGAGGAGTGGAGATGGTGCTGAGCTCCTGAGCACAAGGTTGTGGGTTCAAGTCCTGGCTGAGAGCTGAGGTGAATTTGCAGTGTGATTCTCCCCAGCAGTGAGAAGTAAAAGCCCACAGCCTTTGTGTCTTTATTTATCAGTGTTACTGTTCACAAGAACTAAATTAACAAAAGCTCCAGGTCCTTCCAGGATTTGAACCCACAACCTCCAGGCAGAAGTCCAGAGCTCTTCCCCTGAGCCACAGCGTGTCTTTGTAGGTGTGGGGCTCCTGTGGGCTCTTGGTCTTCTTCCCAGTTCAGGGCTGAAACGGAGGGATAAGAGACAGACCGAATCCCTCTCTGCTCCGGGCAGCAGATGGAGGAGTGGAGACAGTGCTGGGCTCATGACTGCAAGGTTGTGGGTTCAAATCCTGGCCAGTCCCTGGTAAGTATCACCCAGGTGAGTATCCAAGGTAAGTATGTGGGCTGGGTAGACAGGAGGGGTAGACAGGGCTAGGCAGGAGGGTGGGACAGTCAGGTTGAGAGGGTGGGGTAGGTAGGACAGGCAGGGCCAGGTAGTGCAGGTAGGAGGAGGGTGGGGTAGACAGGCCCAGCTAGCAGGTGGGGGCAGGGGCAGGTCAGCTGAGAGAGGACAGGCAGGACAGGCAGGGCTGGGAGGTGCAGGCAGGGGGTTAGGTAGAGGGGGTAGATAAGGGGTAGGCAGGGCTAGGAGAGGTAGACAGGTACAGGCAGCAGGAGGTGGGTGGGGTAGGCAGGATGAGGTAGGGTAGAATAGCAGAGGGGTAGGTTAGGGGAGACAGGGAGTTGGGAGGGTCAGGTAGGCAGGAGGTGGCCTGGGCTGAGGAGGAGAGAGTAAGAGAAGGAGCAGAGAGGAGCCCAGGCCACAGGGGGGGGTCAGATAGGAGGGGGTAGGCAGGTAGAGTAGAGAGGAGGGTCAGGTGAGGCAGGAGGTGGCCTGGGCTGAGGAGGAGAGAGTAAGAGAAGGAGCAGAGAGGAGCCCAGGCCACAGGGGGGGTCAGATAGGAGGGGTAGAGGGGGTTAGGTGGGCAGGGCTAGGAGAGGCAGGCAGGAGGAGGTGGGTGGGGTAGGCAGGAGCAGGTAGAATAGGGGGTGGGGTAGGTGGTGGAGGAGGAGGATGAGGAGGGGGTGTTGACAGGTAGGGGGAGAAGAGGAGGGTGGGCTGATGTTCTTCCCCTCCCCCCCCCTTAGTATCTATAAATAAATACTATTTATATATATTACAGGTACTAGATACTAATTTTTTTTATAATGACACTAGATACTAATGGGGGGGGGAGAACATCAGCCCACCCTCCTCTTCTCCCCCTACCTGTCAACACCCCCTCCTCATCCTCCTCCACCACCACCTACCCCACCCCTTCTTCTACCTGCTCCTGCCTACACCACCCACCTCCTCCTCCTGCCTCTCCTAGCCCTGCCTACCTCCTCCTATCTGACCCCCCCTGTGGCCTGGGCTCCTCTCTGCTCCTTCTCTTACTCTCTCCTCCTCAGCCCAGGCCACCTCCTGCCTCACCTGACCCTCCTCTCTACTCTACCTGCCTACCCCCTCCTATCTGACCCCCCCTGTGGCCTGGGCTCCTCTCTGCTCCTTCTCTTACTCTCTCCTCCTCAACCTAGGCCACCTCCTACCTCACCTGATCCTGCCTGCCCCTCCCAACTCTACCTGACCCCCTGTCTCCCCTAACCTACCCCACCCCCATGCTATTCTACCCTACCTGGTCCTGCCTACCCCACCCACCTCCTGCTGCCTGTACCTGTCTACCTCTCCTAGCCCTGCCTACCCCTTATCTACCCCCTCTACCTAACCCCCTGCCTGCACCTCCCAGCCCTGCCTGTCCTCTCTCAGCTGACCTGCCCCCACCTGCTAGCTGGGCCTGTCTACCCCACCCTCCTCCTACCTGCACTACCTGGCCCTGCCTGTCCTACCTACCCCACCCTCTCAACCTGACTGTCCCACCCTCCTACCTAGCCCTGTCTACCCCTCCTGTCTACCCAGCCCACATACTTACCTTGGATACTCACCTGGGTGATACTTACCAGGGACCGGCCAGGATTTGAACCCACAACCTTGCGGTCATGAGCCCAGCACCGTCTCCACTCCTCCGTCTGCTGCCCGGAGTGGAGAGGGATTCGGTCTGTCTCTTATCCCTCCGTTTCAGCCCTGAACTGGGAAGAAGACCAAGAGCCCACAGGAGCCCCACACCTACAAAGACATGCTGTGGCTCAGGGGAAGAGCTCTGGACTTCTGCCTGGAGGTTGTGGGTTCAAATCCTGGAAGGACCTGGAGCTTTTGTTAATTTAATTCTTGTGAACAGTAACACTGATAAATAAAGACACAAGGGCTGTGGGCTTTTACTTCTCACCCTCTCACTGCTGGGGAGAATCACACTGTAAATTCACCTCAGCTCTCAGCCAGGACTTGAACCCACAACCTTGTGCTCAGGAGCTCAGCACCATCTCCACTCCTCCACTGGCTCCTGTCCTGAAGGAGAGCTCATTCGGTCTGTCTTTTACCCCTCAGTCTCGAACCCTGAGCTGGGAAGGCCAAGAGCACACAGGAGCCCCAGACTTATAGAGATGCTGTGGCTCAGTGGAAGAGCTCTGGGCTTCTAACACAGAGGCTGTGGGATCAAAACCTGTAGAAAACAAGATGCTTGGCTTTCATTTAATTTGCACAAATATTCACATAATTACACTTTTATTTTTATTGATTTTTTAGGAACAACTGAGCCCCAACACAGAGGAGCCTGTAGGACATCCAGCAAGATTAATTCTGAGACCCAAAACAAGCTCCAGCCCTCGTTTAACAGTCTGATTTTTATATGGGATCATCCCCAACGAGGCCCAGGAGAACAACCTGCTGCCTATAATCACCTGCCTAATTGGTGGAAGACGATTGGTGGGGAGACAGTTAAAAGGCAGGAGGGGAGGCCTTCAGTCTGGTGCTGCTGGGGACAGAGAGCAGTTGTGTTGAGCAGAGCAGGAGGGAAGAGCTGCAGAGCTGAGCTGTGTCGGGGGAGGAGGTCTGACTTGTCTTCACAGAGGCCTGGGGAAGCCGACTGCACGTCTAGCTACAGTTGGGAGAAGAACTAGAGGTTTGTCTTGTGGTTTCTGGAACACTTCATCTTGATCTGTGAATAAAGAGCCCTGTTTCCCTACCTTGTGGCCATGAGTGTCTGTCCTGAGAGCTGTCCACCTGTCCTGGGCTGTCATTTGGACACTGGCCCAGGACAGGTCTCTTGTCCCGTGAGCTGAAAAAAGATGGGAAAACTACTGGGTTTAGCTCCTGATCAGCCAGAGACTCTGCTGGGCAGGAGGTCAGAGCAGCTAACTGTATAACTGCCCCTGATCCCACTGGGAGCATGTGTGAATTACCCCAGGCCCACCAGTGACCTTCCACTCCAGATCCCTGCAAGACCAGCACACCAAGAAGCACAGCAGCTGCCATCCTGTTGACTGGTGCCCACAGCTGAACAAACCACTCCTGGAGAGAGGCTGGGAGATGGTCCTTCTGCTTGAACTGCTCCTGGACGTGTACCAGCACTGGGCTCTGTCTGCAGGAACAGGGCCTGACTCCACTTCCTGCTTCTTCAGTGTCACCTGCCCACTCCTTCTCCTCCTCACACTGGGCAGCAACTGAAAGCTACAGTGCACTCTGGGTAATGTGGTTCTGACAAGAGCCACGCTGAAGCTAAAAAAGGAGAGGGAGTTTAGACATGAAGCAAGAGAATCAACTAAGAGCAGTCCTAGCTGGTGAATCAGAAAAGGAGATAGAAATCCAGGAAAAAAAATCCAGTACTGTGAAAGTAGGCCAGCTCCTGCTTTATTTAAAACATGCCCACTTGCTCAATGTGTATGTATATATATATATCCCTCCATCCCGGCTTCCCTGCAACTGAGACATCTTTCCCACAGAACACCACCCAAAGGGTGAACTAGTATCTCTGCAGGAGCTCCAGCAGGATCTGAGCTCTACTCTCTCACCCCCTCATTATATACACTGCCTGCAGGCTTGAATTGACAGCACCTGTCCCCCATCAACCCAGGGGAGGTATTCCATTGGCCACCATTATAAGTCTCTCCCCCCCCCCCCAGGCCTGCTGGGAAATGTAGTTCAAGAGGTCCTGCAGCAGTCAGGAGTGACAGAGAGGGTAGAGATTGGATCCCTTCCTCCACCCATTATAGACACTGACATTCAGCCCGCAGGCGTGGTGGTGTGTAACCATCGAAGCACAGGACGGGCAAAACCACAGCCCCTCGTTTTAACCATTCCAGCCCAACGGAGGCAAGAGGTGAGCCCACAGGGCTGCACAGTGCCCCAGCTGCAGCAGGGGGTCCGGACACAGGGGTGCGCAGTACCCCCGCTGCTGTCTGGGGTTAGGACACAGGGCTGCACAGTGCCCCCGCTGCAGCAGGGGGTCCAGACACAGGGGTGCGCAGTACCCCCGCTGCTGTCTGGGGTTAGGACACAGGGCTGCACAGTGCCCCCGCTGCAGCAGGGGGTCCAGACACAGGGGTGCGCAGTACCCCCGCTGCTGTCTGGGGTTAGGACACAGGGCTGCACAGTACCCCCGCTGCAGCAGGGGGTCCAGACACAGGGGTGCACAGTGCCCCCGCTGCAGCAGGGGGTCCAGACACAGGGCTGCACAGTGCCCCCGCTGCAGCAGGGGGTCCAGACACAGGGCTGCACAGTGCCCCCGCTGCAGCGAAAAGACACATTCCTAATGCAAGAAATTGTATAGGGCTAATAAAGAATCATTATCATTATCAGCAGGGGGTCCAGACACAGGGGTGCACAGTACCCCCGCTGCTGTCTGGGGTTAGGACACAGGGCTGCACAGTGTCCCCGCTGCAGCAGGGGGTCCAGACACAGGGGTGCACAGTACCCCCGCTGCTGTCTGGGGTTAGGACACAGGGCTGCACAGTGCCCCAGCTGCAGCAGGGGGTCCGGACGCAGGGCTGAAGGGTACGAGTCTAGCATGAGCACAGCTGTGAACCTACCCCTCTGAGCATTACAGTACAGAACAGGGATCAGAAAGCTGCAGTACAGTCACACCCCTGGGAGGAATATTACAACAGTACAGGGAGAAGCAGAGCACTACTGGGTTCTAACCCTGGGAATAAGGCAGAGTGTAAATATTACAGCACAATTCAGGGGAGAAATACAGTAGGTTACAGGGTTAAGTACGTCTCTGACTCGTATAAGTGTACAGGAGGAAAGTTCAGTACACAGTATTACAGCCCTCTGAGTGTGACAAAAGCACAGGGGCTGAACTTGGGAACAAGATGAAGGCCGTCACGCCCCAGCTCCAGATCCCAGTGGTACACCAGTACAGAGGAGGAGTTTACTACCCCCATAAGTGAAACTAACAAAGGTTGGAAAAGGAGAGCAGAGTCCCGATACGACTTCAGCATGAAAAGGCAGCTGTGGAGTTTGTACCAGCAGAACTCCGCATTAGAGCACAACGGGGGAGGTTATTATATAAGTCAGACAAGCAGGAGTATAGGGGCAGAGTTCAGTACACAGGGAACAGTTTTACAGCACGCAGGGGGTGGAGTCCAGTACCTTCTTCTCCCTCTGTCAACTACCGAGTTCCAGCCACACCTAGGAGTGTTACAACAGCACAGGTACAGAGTTGAGGAAGAAGCACCAGTGCTAGGCAGAGTTCAATATAGCATTGCACCTGTAGGTGAGCTCAGTATCCCTGCTTAAGAAACCGTGCACATGAGAGATCATTGTGCAGAGTAGCACAGCACTGTAGTGTAAGGGCAAAGTTCAATACACAGCTGTGAATACAGATCAGATTATCAAACAAGGAAAGGTACACAGCTCAAAACACACCTCAGATATAACAAATAGTACAGCTAGGAACACAGATCAGATTATCCTAGAAGTAAAGGTACACAACTCAATACACCCATCCAAGTATAACAAACAGTAGAGGAGAGAATACAAATCAGATTATCCTACAAGTACACACTTCAATGCAGACAGCTGAGTATTACAAAGAGTACAAACAAGAATACAGATGAAACTATCATTAATGTACAGGTACACAGTTCAATACAGACAGCTGCATATTACAAACTACAAATGAGAATACAGATCAGACTATCATAGAAGTACAGATACACAGTTCAATACAGACATCTGAGTATTACAAAGAGTACAAACAAGAATACAGATGAAGCCATCTTTAAAATACAGGTACACAATTCAATACAGACAGCTGTGTATTACAAACAGTACAAACGAGAATACAGATCAGACTACCAGAGATACAAGTACACAGTTCAATACAGACATCTTAGTATTACAAACAGTACAAATGAGAATACAGATCAAGCAATCTTGAAAGTACAGGTACACAGTTCAGTACACACAGCTGAGTATTACACATTGTACATTTAGTCAGTATACACAGGGAAGGAATACAACATTACAGGTAAGGATACAGATCAGAGTATTATACAGTACAGGTACAGAGCACACATCTGAGTATTACAAAGAGTACGGGTGAGTTCAGTATACACAGTTGAGAAATACACCAGTACAAATGAGTACACATCACAGTATTATAACAGCAGAGGTACAAAGCACACACATCTGAGAATAAGATGTACAGGTGAGTTCAATATACACATCTGAGTATAACAAACAGTACAGGTGAGTTCAGTATACACGTCTAAAGAATACAACAGTACAACTGAGTACACAGATCAGAGTGTTACAACAGTACAGGTATAGAGCACACACATCTGAGTATTACAAACAGTACAGGTGAGTACACAGATCAGAGTAGGATAACAGTACAGGTGCAGCGTTGGGAGTATAATAGTACATTTACAAAGTTGAGTACACGTCTGCATATAAGAAACAGTACAGGTGAGTTCACTATACACTTCTGATGAATACAACAGTACAGGTGAGAGATCAGAGTATTATAACAGTACAGATACAGAGTACACATGTCTGAGTATAAAAAACAGTACACATGAGTTCAGTATACACTGAGAAATACAACAGGACAGGTGAGGATACAGATCAATAACAATACAGATGAGAGATCAGTATAAAAATCAGAGTATTACAACAGTACAGGTACAGAGCACACACATCTGAGTATTACACACAGCACAGGTGAGTACACAGATCAGAGTAGGATAATGCTACAGGTGCAGCATTCAGTGCAGAATTGAGAGTAATAGTACAGGTACCGAGTCGAGTACACATATCTGAGTATAACGGTACAGGTGAGTTCAGTATACACATCTGAAGAATACAATACTACAGCTGAGAGATCAGTATACAGATCAGAGTATTATAACAGTACAGGAGTACACATGTCTGAGTATAACAAACAGTACAGGTGAGGTCAATATACACATCTGAGAAATACAACAGCAGTACAGGTTCAAGTTCAGTATACACGTCTGCGTATTACAAGAGAAACCATGCGAGACCTTCGCCCACGCAGCTGAGGAATAGAATAGTACAGGTGCAGAGCTCAGGGCAGAAGGTTTGAGTTTTACAAGAGAATATACTGTACATGAGAACTTACCCCATACCTCTGAGACTGGCAGAAGTGCACGTGAGACTTCAGTATTACAATAAAGGTGAGAGCTCAGTGAACAAGTCTGAGTGTTATAACTGTGCAGGTGAAGAGTTCAGTACACGTTTGAGAATTAAAGCTCAGTACAGGTGAGTTCAGTACACAGGGCAGAGTATTAAAGCTCAGTACAGGTGAGTCATCATAGAGATGTTACTGCGAGTATTAAACGAGAACTGCAACACTCTTAACTTTTCAAAGTTATACTGAATCAGAAAGGATGTGCGTTTCAAACCACAATGAAACTATCAAGTGTGCAACCTCCACATCACAACAGCGATGAAGTTTCAATGTGCCACACCATATTGCCAGCATTTCAGAATGAGGCAACAAAACAGACAAAAGCAGTCCTCTTGCACTGCAAACATGCTCTAGCACAAGAGATTTGTGCTACTAGATTCACGTTAAATTGATGTGTATAAGGCTACATGGTCTTAGATGCTTTATCCAACTACAGCAAAAAAAAACAAAGCATCCTGCCAACAAATTAAAATACACTCCTTCGTTTTCAAGTCTTGCAAAAGTGCTCTTTTGTGTGAACTGCTTTACAGTAGTGGCTATTTTATGGGAAATCGCACACAAAAGAGACATTCTTGCAGGTTCTATATAATTTTGTTTTAACAACACGTGCAACGAGTGCAGGTGAACTGAACTCAACAGCTCGATTTCAAGACCGTTTTACCGACAAATGCTACTTACTTGTCAACTCGGCACACAGATGATGTTGGAACAGTTCTGGGGTGAAATGTGCTGCACAACCTGTGCTTGCTGGATGGGACTTGTGGAGGAGACCCACATCAGTGCCCGTGTTTATGACCCGTCTCCTTCCTGGCTGATCCCTTGGAGAAGGAGACAGTGCTCTCTCACAACAGAGGAGCGGACCAGCAGAAAGTCAAACTGTTCTGAACAGTCAAACACGCGACAGTGAGGCTTCGATTGAAATACAGACGCCAGATCAAAAAGACCAGAAAGGATTAAGGGTGGTAGGAGAGCCCATTTCATGTGTGTGTACAGCAGCTAGTGAGCAGGAAGGGCTGCTTTTGTGTGACAATTTCCACAAACTCTCCCTCTCGCTCGTGGTGAGACCAGCAGTTTCACACCTGCCTGCAACGATGTGGCCAACAAACAGCACGTTCACAAAGCTGCACTTAATATGAAAACTGTAAAATTCATTTTGTTACCAAGATTTAATACCTGGTCTCAAAGTTATGAGTTCAGCGCACAGGTTTGAGTATTAAACCATATTACAGGCGAAGTACTAAACAGGTGAGACTTCACCACACTGGTGGGTTATGGAGTACAGTATTACACTAAAGGCAGGGGTTCAGAATACTGTTTGTCATTAAGTATTAAAACAGCACAACACATCGCTCACACTGTCATTAATTATTCAAGCACCGTGCAGTTGAGAATCCAGTACACAAATGTGAGTATTATAGTACAGTGTACAGAGTTCAGTATGACTGTACATACTAGAGTTCTCAAGTGTGGCAGAGTATTCAAGCTCAGTACAGCTGAGAGTTCAGTACAGAGTTTTTACTACTACAATACACTGCAGGCAACAGTTCAGCACTCAGAATAGAATACTTGAACACAATGCAGTCCAGCTCACAGGTGTGTCAGAGTATTAAATTTAAGCATTATAGGAGAGAGTTCAGCACACAAGTTTGATTATTCAAGTGCACTACAGACGAGAGCTGAGAAAACTGGGTTTGTCATTAAAGCTCCACACAGGCGAGTTCAGTACAGTACACTCAAGGGTGTCACTAAGTATTAAAGCTCAGTACACAGGTTTGAGAATTAAGGTACACCACAGGCAGGGGTTCAAAATACTGGTTTGTCATTGAGTAGTCAAGCTCAGTACAGCATACTGATGTCGTTAATTTAAGTGGAGAGTACAGTGCACAGATGTCATTGCTCAGTTAGTATAACTGCACGTACAGTATTAGAGTTCATCACACAGGTGTGTCAAGGAGTATTAAAACTCAGTACAGCCAAGAGTTCAGTATACAAATTTGAGTACTACAACACACTACAGGCAACAGTTCAGCACTCAGGTTCAAATACCGAAACAATACAGTTCAGCACACAGGTGTCAAAGAGTATTAAAGTTTAGTGTAGGAGAGAGTTCAGTACACAGGTTTGAGAATTCAAGTTCACTACAGGTGAGTTCAGTCCAGCTGTGAGTATTACAGTACACTACAAGGGTTCAGAATACTGGCTTGTCATTGAGTATTAAAACTCAGTACAGTCAAGAACTCGGTACACAGATGCGTCATGGAGTATTATAGTACAGCGTACAGAATTCAGTACACAGGTTTAAGTGTTACAACTGTCCATATTAGAGTTCCTCACACAAGTATCAGTGTCATTATTGCAGCTCAATACAGGTGATAATTCAGCACACTGATCTGTCCCCGATTATTAAAAGCGCAGTACAGTTGAAGAATCAGTACACAGATGTGTCCGAGTATTAAACTACAATAAAGGTGAACTGAGCACGGGTTTGAGTTCTGAAGCAGAATAAAGGTTTTAGTTCAGCACACAGGTGTTGAGTATTAAAGCCCAGTACAGGTGAGAGTTCAGCTCCATGTCTGAGTATTACAACTGTACACAGGTTCAAGTACTAAAGCACAGTACAGGTGAGCATTTAGCACACAGTGTGTCATTGAATGCGAGTATTAAGTTACAGCCTTCATGTGACGTCAGCACACCACTGTCAACACTACACTGTCTACAATACACCTCTATAATAAAACATGATATCAGAACAGTAACTGAAGTACCCGTCTCTGGGGTACAAGAGCTGTGTCCCCCTCTGGAATCGAACCCTGAACTCTGCAACCCACCGGTCCTAATCCCAGCTCAGCACTGCGAAGCTGCTGTTTCACAGACCACATGCAGCTGGACTGAGAGAAAGACGAGCAGAGAGACGCCACAGAGGAAGAAATACAGACAGCAGAGAGCTTCTCACCTCCCTCCCAACTCCCCGTCCATACCTGTCTTCCCACTGTTAGCTTCTGGACATCCTGGAAAACTAGGGAAACGAGAGACTGGAGAGAGCATCCAACCTCCCTCCCAACTCCCCGTCCATACCCATCTTCCCACTGTCAGCCTCTGGAAATTAATACAGGAGAGATCATACAACTCGCATCCCAACTAATCCACACCTGTCTTCCAACTGTCAGCCTCTGGACATCCTGGAAAATTAGTGAAAACATTAAATGAGACCATCCAATTTGCATCCATACCCATCATCCCACTGTCAGCCTCTGGAAAACTGTTGAAGAGAATGCAGGAGACACCATCTAACCCATCTTCCCACTGTCAGCCTCTGGACATCATGGAACATTAGGGAAAAATACAGGAAAGATCATACAACTCACATCCCACCTAATCCATACCTGTCTTCCCACTGTCAGCCACTGGACATCCCAGAAAAGTAAGGAAAAAGATTACATGAGACCATCTAACCAGCATCCATACCGGTCTTCCCACTGCCAGCTCCTGGACATCCTGGAAAATACAAGAGAGATCATACAACTCACAGCCCAACTAATCCATACCTGCCTTCCCACTGCCAGCCTTGGGATAACTGGGGAAAAGAATGGAGGAGACACCATCTAACCCATCTTCCCACTGTCAGCCTCTGGACATCACGGAAAAGTAGGGAAAAAGATAACATGAGACCATCTAACCTGCATCCATACCGGTCTTCCAATGTCAGGTTCTGGAAATCCTGGAAAATAGTATAGGAGAGATCAACCAACACACATCCCAACTTAATCCATACCTGTTTTTCCACTGCCAGCCTCAGGGAAAACTGGGGAAGAGAATGCAGGAGACACCATCTAACCCATCTTCCCACTGGTAGCCTCTGGACATCCTGGAAAATACAGGAGAGATCATCCAACTCACATCCCAACTAATCCAAACCCATCTTCCCACTGTCAGCCACTGGACATCCCAGAAAAGTAGGGAAAAAGATACCAGGAGAGACCATCTAACCTGCATCCATACCGGTTATCCCACTGTCAGTCACTGGACATCCCAGAAAATAATACAGGAGAGACCATCTAGCCTGCATCCATACCTGTCTTCCCACTGCCAGCCTCTGGACATTCTGGAAAATACATGAGAGATCAACCAACACACATCCCAACTTAATCCATACCTGTTTTTCCACTGCCAGCCTCGGGAAAACTGGGGAAGAGAATGCAGGAGACACCATCTAACCCATCTTCCCACTGCCAGGCTCTGGACATCCTGGAAAATTACGGAAAGTAATACAGGGGAGATCACACAACTCACATCTCAACTAATCCATACCCGTCTTCCCACTGTCAGCCTCGGGAAAACAATGCAGGAGACACCATCTAACCCATCTTCCCACTGTCAGCCTCTGGACAGCCTAGAAAATAATACAGGAGATCATCCAACATGGCTCCATACCTGTTTTTCACCCACTGTCAGCCTCTGGAAAACTGGGGGGGAAAAGAATGCAGAAAACGCCATCTAACCCATCTTCCCACTGTCAGCCTCTGGACATCACGGAAAAGTAGTGAAAAAGATAACATGAGAGACCATCTAACCTGCATCCATACCTGTCATCCAATGTCAGGTTCTGTATATCCAGGAAAATAGCACAGGAGAGATTAACCAACACACATCCCAACTTAATCCATACCTGTTTTTCCACCGTCAGCCTCAGAAAAACTGGGGAAGAGATTGCAGGAGACACCATCTAACCCATCTTCCCACTGCCAGCTCAAGGACATCCTGGAAAATAATACAGGAGAGATCATCCAACATCCATCCCAACTAATCCATACCCGTCTTCCCACTGTCAGCCACTGGACATCCCAGAAAAGTAGGGAAAAAGATTACAGGAGACCATCTAACCTGCATCCATACCGGTCTTCCCACTGCCAGCTCCTGGAAATCCTGGAAAATAATACAGGAGAGATCATCCAACATCCATCTCAACTAATTCATACCTGTCTTCCCACTGCCAGCCTCTGGAAAACTGGGGAAAAGAATGCAGGAGACACCATCTAACCAATCTTCCCGCTGCCAGCTCCCGGACATCCTGGAAAATAATACAGGAGAGATCATCCAACTCACATCCCAACTAATCCACACCTGTCTTCCCACTGTCAGTCACTGGACATCCCAGAAAAGTAAGGAAAAAGATTACATGAGACCATCTAACCAGCATCCATACCGGTCTTCCCACTGCCGGCTCCTGGACATCCTGGAAAATACAAGAGAGATCATACAACTCACAGCCCAACTAATCCATACCTGTTTTTCCACTGCCAGCCTCGGGAAAACTGGGCAAAAGAATGCAGGAGACACCATCTAACCCATCTTCCCACTGGCAGCCTCTGGACATGCTGGAAAACACAGGAGAGATCATCCAACTCACATCCCAACTAATCCAAACCCGTCTTCCCAATGTCAGGTTCTGGAAATCCCAGAAAATACAAGAGAGATCATACAACTCACAGCCCAACTAATCCATACCCGTTTTTCCACTGCCAGCCTCGGGAAAACTGGGGAAAAGAATGCAGAAGACACCATCTAACCCATCTTCCCACTGCCAGGCTCTGGACATCCTGGAAAATAATACAGGAAAGACCATCCAAAATGCAAACATACCTGTTTTTCCACCGTCAGCCTCTGAACAACTGGGCAAAAGAATGCAGGAGACACCATCTAACCCATCTTCCCACTGGTAGCCTCTGGACATGCTGGAAAATACAGGAGAGATCATCCAACTCACATCCCAACTAATCCAAACCCGTCTTCCCACTGTCAGCCACTGGACATCCCAGAAAAGTAGGGAAAAAGATTACATAAGACCATCTAAACTGCATCCATATCCGTCTTTCCACTGTCAACTTCTGGAAATCCTGGAAAATAGTACAGGAGAGACCAACCAACATGCATCCCAACTAATCCATACCCATCTTCCCGCTGTCAGCCTCTGGAAAACTAGGGAAAAGAATGCAGGAGACGCCATCTAACCTGTCTTCCCATTGCCAGCCTCTGGAAATCCCAGAAAATAATACAGGAGAGACCATCTAGCCTGCATCCATACCTGTCTTCCCACTGCCAGCCTCTGGACATTCTGGAAAATACATGAGAGATCAACCAACACACATCCCAACTTAATCCATACCTGTTTTTCCACTGCCAGCCTCGGGAAAACTGGGGAAGAGAATGCAGGAGACACCATCTAACCCATCTTCCCACTGCCAGGCTCTGGACATCCTGGAAAATACAGGAGAGATCAACCAACACACATCCCAACTTAATCCATACCTGTTTTTCCACTGCCAGCCTCGGGAAAACTGGGGAAGAGAATGCAGGAGACACCATCTAACCCATCTTCCCAATGTCAGGTTCTGGAAATCCCGGAAAATACAAGAGAGATCATACAACTCACAGCCCAACTAATCCATACCTGCCTTCCCACTGCCAGCCTCGGGATAACTGGGGAAAAGAATGAAGGAGACACCATCTAACCCATCTTCCCACTGTCAGCCTCCGGACATCATGGAAAAAGATAACATGAGAGACCATCTAACCTGCATCCATACCGGTCTTCCAATGTCAGGTTCTGGAAATCCTGGAAAATAGTATAGGAGAGGTCAACCAACACACATCCCAACTTAATCCATACCTGTTTTTCCACTGCCAGCCTCGGGAAAACTGGGGAAGAGAATGCAGGAGACACCATCTAACCCATCTTCCCAATGTCAGGTTCTGGAAATCCCGGAAAATACAAGAGAGATCATACAACTCACAGCCCAACTAATCCATACCTGCCTTCCCACTGCCAGCCTCGGGATAACTGGGGAAAAGAATGAAGGAGACACCATCTAACCCATCTTCCCACTGTCAGCCTCCGGACATCATGGAAAAAGATAACATGAGAGACCATCTAACCTGCATCCATACCGGTCTTCCAATGTCAGGTTCTGGAAATCCTGGAAAATAGTATAGGAGAGGTCAACCAACACACATCCCAACTTAATCCATACCTGTTTTTCCACTGCCAGCCTCGGGAAAACTGGGGAAGAGAATGCAGGAGACACCATCTAACCCATCTTCCCACTGGTAGCCTCTGGACATCCTGGAAAATACAGGAGAGATCATCCAACTCACATCCCAACTAATCCAAACCCATCTTCCCACTGTCAGCCACTGGACATCCCAGAAAAGTAGGGAAAAAGATACCAGGAGAGACCATCTAACCTGCATCCATACCGGTTATCCCACTGTCAGTCACTGGACATCCCAGAAAAGTAAGGAAAAAGATTACATGAGACCATCTAACCAGCATCTATACCGGTCTTCCCACTGCCAGCTCCTGGACATCCTGGAAAATACAAGAGAGATCATACAACTCACAGCCCAACTAATCCATACCGGTCTTCCCAATGTCAGGTTCTGGAAATCCCGGAAAATACAAGAGAGATCATACAACTCACAGCCCAACTAATCCATACCTGCCTTCCCACTGCCAGCCTCGGGATAACTGGGGAAAAGAATGAAGGAGACACCATCTAACCCATCTTCACACTGTCAGCCTCTGGACATCACGGAAAAGTAGGGAAAAAGATTACATGAGACCATCTAACCTGCATCCATACCGGTCTTCCCACTGCCAGCTCCTGGAAATCCTGGAAAATAATACAGGAGAGATCATCCAACATCCATCCCAACTAATTCATACCTGTCTTTCCGCTGTCAGCCACTGGAAAACTGGGGAAAAGAATGCAGGAGACACCATCTAACCCATCTTCACACTGCCAGCCTCTGGACATCCAGGAAAATAATACAGGAGAGATCATCCAACTCACATCCCAACTAATCCATACCCGTCTTCCCACTGTAAGCCACTGGACATCCCAGAAAAGTAGGGAAAAAGATTACAGGAGAGACCATCTAACCTGCATCCATATCCGTCTTTCCACTGTCAGCTTCTGGAAATCCTGGAAAATAGTACAGGAGAGACCAACCAAAATGCATCCTAACTAATCCATACCTGTCTTCCCACTGTCAGCCTCTTTAAAACTGGGGAAAAGAATGCAGGAGACGCCATCTAACCTGTCTTCCCACTGCCAGCCTCTGGACATCCTGGAAAATACAGGAGAGACCATCTAGCCTGCATCCATACCTGTCTTCCCACTGCCAGCCTCTGGACATTCCGGAAAATACAGGAGAGATCATCCAACATGCATCCATACCTGTTTTTCCCCACTGCCAGCTCCTGGACATCCCGGAAACTAATACAAGAGAGATCATACAACTCACATCCCAACTAATTCATACCTGTCTTCCCACTGTCAGCCTCAGGAAAAGAATGCAGGAGACACCATCTAACCAATCTTCCCACTGCCAGCTCCTGGACATCCTGGAAAATTAGGGAAAATAATACAGGAGAGGTCATTCAACTTGCATCCATAACCGTCTTCCCACTGTCAACCACTGGACATCCTGGAAAATCTGGGAATTAATATAGCAGGGAGCATCCAACCTGCAACTGAACTCCTCATCCAGCCCGCTGTGATGCTGCTCACACTTTTGAGAGACCAACCAGGAGGAGTCCTCTTGGGGCTCCAGCAGCTCTTCATCACCATCGTCATCCTCACAGGCTCCAGCAGGCAGGAGGAGGAGGAACATCCTGGCCGTCTCCCAGAGACGACTCCTGCTCCACCCCCTCGGAGAGCGCGGATCCGGATCGGTCCGGTCTGCTCCCAGTGGGATCGTGGAAGACCAGCGTCGCCTGGTCTGACCTCACCTGCCCTTCAGGACCAGTCAAGCAGACCCCCTTGTCCTCTACCTGCAGGTCTGGGGGCGCCCTCTCCAGCGGGGGACAGTGTTACCCCACTCCCAGTCCCTCCCTGCCCTCTCCCTGCCTGCGGGGCCGAGCTCCTCCTGCAGGAGCTGCGTCTGGTGGGAATAAACAGGCCTGAAGGCAGCCTGTGCTCCACCGAGTCCCGACTGCTCCGGCCCAGAGCTGCTGTGCTGGAGACCCGAACTGGAGAAACACAGGCGTGTTGTCCACAGGCTCTCTTCCTCCTCCTGACACCCCCACGGGCTTCTCCTCCTCCTGTACACTGTCTCGTGTACTCCAGAAAACAACTTCCACACTACCTGGCTCTGTGGAACTGCTGTCCGATGACTCCTCTGGTCAGGCTGTCTGGGTGGGGCTGTCCGATGACCCCTCTGGTCAGGCTGTCTGGGTGGGGCTGTCGTCCGATGACCCCTCTGGTCAGGCTGTCTGGGTGGGGCTGTCCGATGTCCCCTCTGGTCAGGCTGTCTGGGTGGGGCTGTCCGATGACCTCTCTGGTCAGGCTGTCTGGGTGGGGCTGTCCGATGACCCCTCTGGTCAGGCTGTCTGGGTGCTGGGTGGGGCTGTCCGATGACCCCTCTGGTCAGGCTGTCTGGGTGGGGCTGTCCGATGACCCCTCTGGTCAGGCTGTCTGGGTGGGGCTGTCCGATGACCCCTCTGGTCAGGCTGTCTGGGTGCGGCTGTCCGATGACCCCTCTGGTCAGGCTGTCTGGGTGCGGCTGTCCGATGACCCCTCTGGTCAGGCTGTCTGGGTGCGGCTGTCCGATGACCCCTCTGGTCAGGCTGTCTGGGTGCGGCTGTCCGATGACCCCTCTGGTCAGGCTGTCTGGGTGGGGCTGTCCGATGACCCCTCTGGTCAGGCTGTCTGGGTGGGGCTGTCCGATGACCCCTCTGGTCAGGCTGTCTGGGTGGGGCTGTCCGATGACCCCTCTGGTCAGGCTGTCTGGGTGGGGCTGTCCGATGACCCCTCTGGTCAGGCTGTCTGGGTGGGGCTGTCCGATGACCCCTCTGGTCAGGCTGTCTGGGTGGGGCTGTCCGATGACCCCTCTGGTCAGGCTGTCTGGGTGGGGCTGTCCGATGACCCCTCTGGTCAGGCTGGTGGTGGTGGAGGGGAGTCCCCAGTCCCCATTACCTGTCAAGCGCTCCGAGTGGACCGTCCAGCGAAGCGCTATAGAAGTGCAAGACATTACTGTTGACCATCACGTGCTCCGCAGAACTGGGCCTACCGTCCGAGCAGCGCTGTGCGGAGGCCTGCTCTGATGGGCGCAGGACCCCAGATGTGGACAAGCGCCGTGTCGGCACGCCCTCCAGACTGAGGGACGGTCCTTCCTGTCAATACCAGAGAAGGTCAATCCCAATACAGGTGGTGCTCAACTGGAAAAACGCACAGGATGCGAATATACTTGCCAGCCGTCTGCGATCCTGGGGTTTAGTCAAGACGCCACCTCGTTTGTCAGTACTGTAGCTTGTGTATGTTGTGTGTTTATGTTGCTTACTGTGCGTCTGGCATTGTTGACGAGCGCTTGAAAAATCGACACGAAAACGATTCTCCGGGGGAAACACCGTCCGGTTCAGCGACGAGAGTGTGAAATGAACCCCCAGCCCGGTGGATATACTGTAATAAAAATAATAATAATAATATTGTACTGCATGAGACGAGCTACTGACTGAAAAACGCCATCTGCACCATTAAGAAACAAACAGAACGGCGACTATATAGCAGGGTGGTTCAGGAAAACCTGCGATTTCGGGACGAGACAGTAAAATGAACAACCCGCACGGAGAATAAACGACACGGGTATTTAGGAAAAACACTGATGATGAGCTGACTGGCTAGAAATTAAACTGAACAACCAGCGGGGCGATTAGACAGAATAAATATTCAGGTTCAGTGACTGGTTCAGTGACTGAACAGCAAGAATTACAACTAGGACTGCGAAAACTTAATTGTTAAACTGCCAAAAATACCGTCTCTTTTTCAAATGAACCACCACCACCCAGTACGGCGAATATATAACAATTATTTAAAAAAAAACACCCCTTCTGGTTTAACAACCAGGACAGGAAATATAAAAATAATTATCCCGGAGGAACACCGGCTGGTTTAGTGATAAAGCGGTAAAATTAACACCCAGCACGGCGATTACATACAGTAGAAGAAATATTCAGGAATAACTACGTCTGGGTTAGTGACTAATCAGAAAAATGACCAACCAGTACAAGGTTATTATTCAGGAAAAACACCTTCTGGTTTAGTAACTCCACAGCACAAAATACAAACAGTACTGCGAATATTTAACGTTTGTTAAATTGCAAAAAAAAACACCGTCTCTTTTAGCGCCTAGAAATTAAGATTAGCAACCACCCAGAGCGGCGAATATATTACAATTATTCCCCCAAAACACCCCTTCTGGTTTAACAACCAGTACGGGAAATATACAAAATAATTACCCCGGAGGAACGCCGGCTGGTTTGTCTACTGGACAGTACAATTAACGAGCAGGGCGGCGGAGATACAACTTCATTATTCAGACAAAACACCGTCTGGTTCAGTCAACAACAACCAGTCCAGGGCATAGACAAGAATTAATACAGAAAAACTACAATTAACAACCAATATCGTGAAGATAAGACATAAAGACATAAAGAAAAACACCGCATGGTTTAGTAACTCTTTCACTGAATAAACTGTAAGGGAACATACATAAAAAATTAAAAACTATTTCTTACAACCGGATACAAAGAACAAACCGAGAAGGACGCCGTTACTCGTCTGTTCGTTCAGTTTGAAGAGGAAGTGGCATCGAGCGCCCTTCCGGTCTTCAATTAACCAGGTGAGACCACTTCCGCCACGTAATTAAACAGGAGAGTCCACTTCCGCCCCTCAATTAAACAGGAGAGTCCACTTCCGCTCCTCGATTAAACAGGAGAATCCACTTCCGCCCCTAAATTAAACAGCAGGGTCCACTTCCGCCCTCTCTTTCAAACGTGTTGCTTTTCTGTGCTGTTCATTCCAGTGAGGTCAGACCCCTCTGGAGCGGTGCAGAGGGGCTCCAACGTCACCCTGACCTGCCTCCTCACCTGTTCCTCTTCCTGTGATGAAACCACCCGGCTGCTCTGGAGGAACAGTACCGGGGACAGCCTGCAGGGCGGCGCCAGTGAGCGCACTGGGAATACTGTCAGCTCCACCGTTGTTCTTGAGCCGCAGAGCTCTAAGAGGATGCAGTGTGCACTGTAATAATCACTGCACTGTGTTCACTGTGATAATCACTGTAGTGAGCGTTCACTGTGATAATCACTCCACTGTGTTCACTGTGATAATCACAGCACTTATATTCACTGTAATAATCACTGCACTGTGTTCACTGTAATAATCACTGTAGTGTGCGTTCACTGTAATAATCACTGCACTGTGTTCACTGTAATAATCACTGAAATGTGTGTTCACTGTGATAATCACTGCACTGTGTTCACTATAATAATCACTGTACTGGGTATTCTATATGACCATCACTGTACAGTGTGTTCACTATAAAATCACTGCGCTGTGTTCACTGTAATAATCACTGTAGTGTGCATTCACTGTAATAATCACTGCACTGTGTTCACTGTAATAATCACTGTAGTGTGCGTTCACTGTAATAATCACTGCACTGTGTTCACTGTAATAATCACTGTACTGTGTGTTCACTGTAATAATCACTGCACTGTGTTCACTGTAATGATCACTGCACTAGGTGTTCACTGTAATAATTGCTGCACTGTGTGTTCACTGTAATGATCGCTGCACTGTGTGTTCACTGTAATGATCACTGCACTGTGTGCTCAGAGTGCTGTCTGTTATTCACGGTCCAGATGAATCCTGTATTTTAGACCTACTGTAGGTGAGTCCTGAAATGACCCGCGAATACGTGACGTTTCTATATAACTTGAGGATCATTTCCCTGGAGGAGGAGTGTCATCGGAGAGGAGGGACACGGGGCTGGCGGCTCTTTCAGTCTCCTGTGTGAAGGCTGTCAGGGAATGTGGACTCTGCTGTTTATTTACGCGGCGGAAGTGGACTCTGCTGTTTAATTGAGGGGCGGAAGTGGACTCTCCTGTTTAATCGAGGAGCGGAAGTGGACTCTCCTGTTTAATTGAGGGGCGGAAGTGGACTCGGCTGTTTAATTACGCGGCGGAAGTGGACTCGGCTGTTTAATTGAGCGGCGGAAGTGGACTCTCCTGGTTCATTGACTAACGGCAGGTCGCTCGACGCCGCTTCGTCTGCAAACTGAACAAACAAACAAACGAGTTTCGGCGTCCTGGTCGGTTTATTCGCCGTGTATGGTAGTAAGAAATGGTTTTTCATTTTTTACGTATTTTCCTTATAGTTTATTCAGTGAAACAGTCACTAAACCACGCGGTGTTTTTCTTTATCTCTTATTTTCACCATATTGGTTGTTAATTGTCATTTCTAGTCACTAAACCAGACAGAGTTTTTCCGTATTCATTGTCTTGTCTCTCCACTGGACTGGTTGTTACGTTGACTGAACCAGACGGTGTTTTGTCTGAATAATGAAGTTGTATCTCCGCCGCCCTGCTCGTTAATTGTACTGTCCAGTAGACAAACCAGCCGGCGTTCCTCCGGGGTAATTATTTTGTATATTTCCCGTACTGGTTGTTAAACTAGGAGAGGTGTTTTTCTGGGATAATTATGCTCGCTGTACAGGTTGTTAATTTTAATTTCTGGTCGCCAAAATAGACTGTTTTTCCTGAAATTCCCTGTACCGGTATTTTAATTTGACTGCTAATTCACTAAACCAGACGGAGTTCTGTTTTATTAGTTATCTTATATATTCAGTGTACTGTCTAGTCGCTAAACCAGACGGAGTTTTCTCTTATTTTATATATTCGGCGTCCTGGTTGTTAATTGCGCTGTGCGTTAAACTGGACGGTGATTGTCCTAATCGATTATATTATGAATTCACTGCGCTACTTGTTCAATTTAATCTCTAGTCGCTAACCCAGGCGGTGTTTTTCATGACGACTTATGTCGTATATTCACTTCACTGGTTATTAGGTTGTTAATCTTTACATTTCTAGTCACTAAACTGGACAGTTTCTCCTTATTAATTATCTTCTATATTCTCTGTCCTGTACTGGTTGATAATTGTACTTCCTAGTCATTATACCAGACCGTTTTTTTCCTTATTAATGATCTTATATTCACTCTACTGATTGTTAATTTTACTGTGGAGTCACTAAATCACTAGTTTTTCTTGATTAATTATCCTATGTATTCACCATAGTGGTTGTTAATTTTACTGTTTAGTCACTAAACCAGCCGGTGTTCCTCCGGGATAATTATTTTGTGTATTTCCCGTGCTGGTTGTTAAACCAGAAAGGGTGTTTTTTTTCAATAATTGTTATATGTTCGCCGTACTGGGTGGTTGTTAATTTTAATTTCTAGTCGCTAAAAGAGACGGTGTTTTTCCTGAATAATTTTCTGTTCTATGTACTGGTTTTTAATTTTACCGCTTTGTCACTAAATCAGACGGAGTTTTTCCTTATTGGTTGTCTTGTATATTTACCGTCGTCGTTGTTAATTGTAGTTTCTAGTCACTAAATCGGACAGTTTTCCTGCATAATTATGTATTAAATATTCTCCCTTTTTATCTTAATTTCTAGTCGCAGTCCAGACAGTTTTCCGTTATTATGCTCTATATTCACCGTACCGGCTGTTAAATTTTCTGTCTAGTCTCTAAACCAGACGGTGTTTTTCATGATGACTTTTGTTGTATATTCACTTTACTGGTTATTAGGTTGTTAACTTTTAATTTCTAGTCACTAAACTGGACAGTTTCTCCTTATTAATTATCTTCTATATTCTCTGTACTGTGCTGGTTAATAATTGTACTTCCTAGTCATTATACCAGACAGTCTTTTTCCTTATTAATGATCTTATATTCACTCTACTGGTTGTTAATTTTACTTTGGAGTCACTAAATCACTGAGTTTTTCTTTTTTTAATTATCCTATGTATTCACCATAGTGGTTAATTGTCTCATCACTAAACCAGTCGGTGTTCCTCCGGGATAATTATTTTGTATATTTCCCCTACTGGTTGTTAAACCAGAGGGGGTGTTTTTTTTGAATAATTATCTATTCTCCGTACTGGGTGGTTGCTAATTTTAATTTCCAGTCGCTAAAAGAGACGGTGTTTTTTGCAATTGAACAAATGTTCGCAGTACTGTTTGTATTTTGTGCTGTGTAGTTACTAAACCAGAAGGTGTTTTTCCTGAATAATAACCTTGTACTGGTTGCTCATTTTACTGCTTAGTCACTAACACAGACGGAGTTATTCCTGAATATTTATTCTATGTAATCGCCGTGCTGGTTTTTAATTTTACTGTCTAGTCACTAAACCATCCGGTTTTCCTCCGGGATAATTATTTTGTATATTTCCCGTACTGGTTGTTAAACCAAAAGGGGTGTTTTTTTGAATAATTGTTATATATTTGCCGCACTGGGTGATTGTTAATTTTAATTTATAAACGCTAAAATAGACGATGTTTTTCCTGAATAATTGTATCTGTTCTCTGTACTGGTTTTTAATTTTACTGCTTTGTCACTAAACCAGACGGAGTTTTTCCTTATTAGTATCTTATATTTTCACCGTCGTCGTTGTTAATTGTAGTTTCTAGTCACTTAATCGGACAGTTTTTCCTGAATAATTATGTATTAATTTCTTCCCTTTTATATTAATTTCTAGTCGCAATACAGACAGTTTTCCATTATTATGCTCTATATTCACCGTGTTGGGTGTTAAATTTTCTGTCTAGTCACTAAACCAGACGGTATTTTTCATGATGACTTATGTTGTATATTCACTTTACTGGTTATTATATTGTTAACTTTTAATTTCTAGTCACTAAACTGGACAGTTTCTCCTTATTAATTAACTTCTATATTCTCTGTACTGGTTGATAATTGTACTTCCTAGTCATTATACCAGACAGTCTTTTCCCTTATTAATAATCTTATATTCACTCTACTGGTTGTTAATTTTACTGTGGAGTCCCTAAATCATGAAGCTTTTCCTCTTTAATTGTCCTACAGTATGTATTCACCACAGTGGTTGTTAATTGTACAGTCTCATCACTAAACCAGATGGTGTAATGATGGATTTGTGATATAGATGCACTGTACTGGTTATTCATTTTACTTTCCAGTGAAGCAGACAGTGGTTTTCCTGAATAATTATTACACAATCACCATACTCTCTTAACTGTACTGCCTTGTCCCTAAACCAGATGACATCTTTCCTGAATCAGTTCACCCTTTCTGGTTGTCAGCTGTGTGGTCTCGTCCCTGAACCAGACAGTTCCTGTCCACAGTGATGACTCTACATATTCACTGTGCTGGTTCCTGGTTTACTGGTATAGTCACTCACCCAGACACAGGTTTTCCAGAATAATTGTGATATCTGCCACACTGGTTGGTAATTGTCTAACTAGGGTCACTAAACCAGACAAACCATCAGTGCTTTTCCTGAATAATTGTTTATATCCCATACTGGTGGGTAATTGTGGTTTTTAGTCAGTGAAACCAGATGGTCTTATTCCTGAATTTTTCACCGTACTGGTTGTTAATTGTGCTGTCTCGTCACTAAACAAGATGGTGTTTTTCATGAATGCCTTTTTATATCTTCACTGTAGTGGTTGTTAACTTTAATTTCTAGTAACTAGTTTCAGTTATTTCGCCTGCCTGCTGGAGCCTGTGAGGGCGACGATGATGAAGAGCTGCTGATGCCCCTGGTCCAGGTGGAGAGCTGCAGCCCCAAGAGGACTCCTCCTGTCGGGGTGCCAGGGGGTGACCCTCAGGGCTGTGTCCTGACCACCTGCTGTCTCTCCCTCAGAAGGACCTGGTCAGTCGGCTGTTGACCCTACACACTGTTACATATACTTGCTGTACTGGTTGTGAGTTTGAGTTTCTGGTCACTCAACCAGTTATGCCTTTTCCTATACAATTATGAGAGATCTTCACTGTTCTGCTTGTTAATTGTACCGTCTCGTCACTAAAGCAGATGGTGTTCTTCCAGGATAATTATTTTTAGTATTCCCCGTACTGGTTGTTAAACCTGAAGGAGTCTTTTCTGGATAATTCTGTATTGGCCAAAATGGTTGTTAATTTCCTAACCGCTAAACTAGACAGCTCTTCCTTTTAAGTTGTCTTATCTGTTCCCTGGACTGGTTAATTTTAATTACCAGCCACTAAAGCAAATGGTGTTTTGCTAAACGGTTGTTATGCATTCACCGAACTGTTTTTAAATTGTAGCGTCTAGTCTCTGAACCAGATGATGGTCTTCCTGGATCCTTCCACATCTTCACCGTACAAGTGCTGTCCAGCCACTAAACCACACAGCGTTTCTCCTAAATATTTGTAATATATTCACTGTACTGGTTGTCAATTGTACTGTGTTGTAGACACTCCATTAGATCGTTTTTACTTATTAGTCATCTTGTATATAGACTGTACTAGTTGTTCATTTTAATTTCTAGTCACTAAACCAAATGGTGTTCTTTTCTCAAGAGTTGTAATGTACAGTCTTCACCATACTGGCTCTTTATTGTGCTGCCCAGTCACAAAAACAGACAGTGTGTTTCCTGTGTACTTATGTTATACAGTATATTACCTGAACTGGTTGTTAATTTAAATTCCTAGTCACGAAACCAGACGATGTTTTTCCTGTATCTTTATTGTATACAGCGGATTCCGGAAGCGTTGGCACCCCTTGATAAATAGGAAGAAATATATTTCCAACACAAGGAATCAATTATCTTGAATTAATGATGAAACATCCTGGCGTCAACAAGACAAAACATTAGATAGAACCTTCCCCGAAACAAAGGAGACACAATTCTTGCTCCCCTGTATTGAGCTCTTGGTGGATCTTCCCCTGGGGAGGATGATGGCCGGACGTCTGTTCCTGCAGCTCTGGGTCAGGTGGGTGAGCACTCTGGGAGGGATCGTCCCGGGCCGTTCCTCCATGCAGAGCCCTTCCCGGTCCCCGAGGGGCGCAGGTGTGCGCTGTTGAGGCAGACGACGACTCCTCGCTCCGGTTCGGTGTGGGTCCAGCAGGGTCCCGGCTTCACGCGCGTGGAGAGGACGCGCTCATACAGGCGCGAGAGCAGCCTCTGGTCGGGTCAAAGGTCACGGGTTTCGCACAGCAGGCTGGCGGCGGCGGCAGCAGCGCTCGTTCTGAGTGTCCGTATGGGGAGCCATCTTCTCCCCGCGGACACGTCCTCATTCCGGACCCCTGTGCTCTCGAGAGAGGAGAAGGGGACTTGTATTTGGAGGAAGATGTTTGGAGCTCAGCTGAACGTTCTGGGGTTGTAGCATCGGCGTCAAGAGGATCAGATGACGAGCCTGCAGTTGGTTCCTTCTTCTTCTTACGGGGCAGAAGAGGCACATTGACCAGAACGAGGGGTTACCATCTTGGACGCTTGAGGGGTCCAAGCTAAGCCTCTTCCCCGGCGCTGGTGGGCAGCCCTCTCCAGCTCGGACCTGGGGTCTTCAGCAGGGCTTGCGTCGGGGGGCCGAGAGGGCCGTGGCGAAGCCCTGCTGTCCTTTCCTTGTCCGGTGTCGGCCCCGTCTCCGTCGACGCCGCGGTGCGGTCTGGATCCTCGTCCTGTCGGGAGATCCGTCTCCGGCCGCCGACGCAGCCTCCTGAGGCCCGAGGCGACTGGGTCTGGTACCGCTGAGAACTCCTGCTGCCATCGGACCACCGGCGGGAGAGCAGCCCCAGAGCATCGCGGACCCCCCCCATCTGGTACAGGAGGTCTTGCGCCACAGGTACCCACGATGACCGGAGCCGGAAAGTCCAGTTTTGGCCTCCTCTGACCAGCGGTGGACAAGCTCCAGGTGCCTCGGTCTGCTCCTCCTCCGACAGCAGGGCCTCCCCCTGGCCACCCTTCCAAAGGGCTTGTTGGCACGGAGCTGAAGCCTCTGGACCTTCCTCTGTCCCCCTCGCCTTCCTGACGGGAGATGATCTGGACGAACCCCCCGTCAGGAGTGGAAGAGAGTTCGGACGTGAAGGGACCTCCACAGCTCCTCTGTGTCGAGTGATGTTGGGAGTCACTCTCGGTTGTGATAGTTGCTGCACAGTTTGCGTACTTGTGGTTTCTCTCTCGAAGGCATGAAGAACATCCCAGCGGTCAGGATGAGGAGTCCAGCTGCAAGTTGGACTCTCTCCTGTGTTCTTTCTGAACTTTCCAGGATATCCGGAAGCTGACAGTGGGAAGTCGGGTGTGGATTAATTGGTATGTGGGTGGGATGCGGTCTCCTGTTTTTTGTTGATTTTCTGGGAGGTCCAGACAGTGGGAAGACGGGTATGGAAGAGGTGTTGGGGATGAGGTTGGACTCTCTCCTCTGTTCCTTTCCCTAGTGTACCAGGATGTCCAGAGGCTGACAGTGGGAAGACGGGTATGGAAGAGGTGTTGGGGATGAGGTTGGAATCTCTCCTCTGTTCCTTTCCCTAGTGTACCAGGATGTCCAGAGGCTGACAGTGGGAAGACGGGTATGGAAGAGGTGTTGGGGATGAGGTTGGACTCTCTCCTCTGTTCCTTTCCCTAGTGTACCAGGATGTCCAGAGGCTGACAGTGGGAAGGTGGGTATGGAAGAGGTGTTGGGGATGAGGTTGGACTCTCTCCTGTGTTCCTTTCCCTAGTGTACCAGGATGGCCAGAGGCTGACAGTGGGGAGATGGGTATGGAAGAGGTGTTGGGGATGAGGTTGGAATCTCTCCTCTGTTCCTTTCCCTAGTGTACCAGGATGACCAGAGGCTGACAGTGGGGAGATGGGTATGGAAGAGGTGTTGGGGATGAGGTTGGAATCTCTCCTCTGTTCCTTTCCCTAGTGTACCAGGATGTTCAGAGGCTGACAGTGGGAAGGTGGGTATGGAAGAGGTGTTGGGGATGAGGTTGGACTCTCTCCTCTGTTCCTTTCCCTAGTGTACCAGGATGGCCAGAGGCTGACAGTGGGAAGACGGGTATGGAAGAGGTGTTGGGGATGAGGTTGGAATCTCTCCTCTGTTCCTTTCCCTAGTGTACCAGGATGTCCAGAGGCTGACAGTGGGGAGATGGGTATGGAAGAGGTGTTGGGGATGAGGTTGGAATCTCTCCTCTGTTCCTTTCCCTAGTGTACCAGGATGGCCAGAGGCTGACAGTGGGAAGACGGGTATGGAAGAGGTGTTGGGGATGAGGTTGGACTCTCTCCTCTGTTCCTTTCCCTAGTGTACCAGGATGTCCAGTGGCTGACAGTGGGAAGATGGGTGTGGAAGAGGTGTTGGGGATGAGGTTGGACTCTCTCCTCTGTTCCTTTCCCTAGTGTACCAGGATGTCCAGTGGCTGACAGTGGGAAGGTGGGTATGGAAGAGGTGTTGGGGATGAGGTTGGACTCTCTCCTCTGTTCCTTTCCCTAGTGTACCAGGATGGCCAGAGGCTGACAGTGGGAAGACGGGTATGGAAGAGGTGTTGGGGATGAGGTTGGACTCTCTCCTGTGTTCCTTTCCCTAGTGTACCAGGATGGCCAGAGGCTGACAGTGGGAAGACGGGTATGGATGAGTTGTTGGGGATGAGGTTGGACTCTCTCCTCTGTTCCTTTCCCTAGTGTACCAGGATGTCCAGTGGCTGACAGTGGGAAGACGGGTATGGAAGAGGTGTTGGGGATGAGGTTGGACTCTCTCCTCTGTTCCTTTCCCTAGTGTACCAGGATGGCCAGAGGCTGACAGTGGGAAGACGGGTATGGAAGAGGTGTTGGGGATGAGGTTGGAATCTCTCCTCTGTTCCTTTCCCTAGTGTACCAGGATGTCCAGTGGCTGACAGTGGGAAGACGGGTATGGAAGAGGTGTTGGGGATGAGGTTGGACTCTCTCCTCTGTTCCTTTCCCTAGTGTACCAGGATGGCCAGAGGCTGACAGTGGGAAGACGGGTATGGAAGAGGTGTTGGGGATGAGGTTGGAATCTCTCCTCTGTTCCTTTCCCTAGTGTACCAGGATGGCCAGAGGCTGACAGTGGGAAGACGGGTATGGAAGAGGTGTTGGGGATGAGGTTGGAATCTCTCCTCTGTTCCTTTCCCTAGTGTACCAGGATGTCCAGAGGCTGACAGTGGGGAGATGGGTATGGAAGAGGTGTTGGGGATGAGGCTGGACTCTATTCCTTTCCCTAGTGTACCAGGATGTTGAGGAAGACGACTCCCCGCTCCTTCGCAGTACTGTTTGTATTTTGTGCTGTGTAGTTACTAAACCAGAAGGTGTTTTTCCTGAATAATAACTTTGTACTGGTTGGTCATTTTACTGCTTAGTCACTAACAGACGGAGTTATTCCTGAATATTTATTCTATGTAATCGCCGTGCTGGTTGTTAATTTTACTGTCTAGTCACTAAACCAGCCGGTTTTCCTCCTGGGATAATTATTTTGTATATTTCCCGTATTGGTTGTTAAAGCAGAAGGGGTGTTTTTTTAATAATTTGTATATATTTGTTGTACTGCGTGGTTGTTAATTTTAATTTATAAACGCTAAAATAGACGATGTTTTTCCTGAATAATAATTTTCTGTTCTCTGTACTGGTTTTTAATTTTACTGCTTTGTTACTAAATCAGACGGAGTTTTTTCTTATTAGTTATCTTATTTTCACCGTCGTCGTTGTTAATGGTAGTTTCTAGTCACTAAATCGGACAGTTTTCCTGAACAATTATGTATTAATTATTCTCCCTTTTTATATTAATTTCTAGTCGCAATCCAGACAATTGTCCATTATTATGCTCTATATTCACCGTGTTGGCTGTTAAATTTTCTGTCTAGTCACTAAACCAGGCGGTGTTTTTCATGATGACTTATGTTGTATATTCACTTTACTGGTTATTAGGTTGTTAACTTTAATTTCTAGTCACTAAACTGGACAGTTTCTCCTTATCTTCTATATTCTCTGTACTGGTTGATAATTGTACTTTCTAGTCATTATACCAGACAGTCTTTTTCCTTATTAATGATCTTATATTCACTCTACTGGTTGTTAATTTTACTTTGGAGTCACTAAATCATGAAGCTTTTCCTCATTAATTATCCTACAGTATGTATTCACCACAGTGGTTGTTAATTGTACAGTCTCATCACTAAACCAGATGGTGTAATGATGGATTTGTGATATAGATGCACTGGACTGGTTATTCATTTTACTTTCCAGTGAAGCAGACAGTGGTTTTCCTGAATAATTATTACACAATCACCATACTCTCTTAACTGTACTGCCTTGTCCCTAAACCAGATGACATCTTTCCTGAATCAGTTCACCCTTTCTGGTTGTCAGCTGTGGTCTCGTCCCTGAACCAGACAGTTCCTGTCCACAGTGATGACTGTATATATTCACTGTGCTGGTTCCTGGTTTACTGGTATAGTCACTCACCCAGACAGGTTTTCCAGAATAATTTTGATATAACTGCCACACTGGTTGGTAATTGTCTAACTAGGGTCACTAAACCAGACAAACCATCAGTGCTTTTCCTTAATAATTGTTGATATCCCATACTGGTGGGTAATTGTGGTTTTTAGTCAGTGAAACCAGATGGTCTTATTCCTGAATTTTTCACCGTACTGGTTGTTAATTGTACTGTCTCGTCACTAAACCAGATGGTGTTTTTCATGAATGCCTTTTTATATCTTCACTGTAGTGGTTGTTAACTTTAATTTCTAGTAACTAGTTCTAGTTATTTCGCCTGCCTGCTGGAGCCTGTGAGGGTGATGATGATGATGAAGAGCTGCTGATGCCCCTGGTCCAGGTGGAGAGCTGGAGCCCCAAGAGGACTCCTCCTGTCGGGGTGCCAGGGGGTGACCCTCAGGGCTGTGTCCTGAACTCCTGCTGTCTCTCCCTCACAAGGACCTGGTCAGTGGTCTGTTGACCCTACACACTGTTACATATACTTGCTGTACTGGTTGTTAGTTTGAGTTTCTGGTCACTCAACCAGTTATGCCTTTTCCTATACAATTATGAGAGAGATTCACTGTTCTGCTTGTTAATTGTACCGTCTTGCCACTAAAGCAGATGGTGTTCTTCCAGGATAATTATTTTTAGTATTCCCTGTACTGGCTGTTAAACCTGAAGGAGTCTTTTCTGGATAATTCCGTATTGGCCAAAATGGTTGTTAATTTCCTAATCGCTAAACTAGACAGCTCTTCCTTTTAAGTTGTCTTATCTGTTCCCTGGACTGGTTAATTTTAATTACCAGCCACTAAAGCAGATGGTGTTTTGCTAAATGGTTGTTATGCATTCACCAAACTGTTTTTAACTTGTAGCGTCTAGTCTCTGAACCAGACGATGGTCTTTCTGGATCCTTCCACATCTTCACCGTACAAGTGCTGTCCAGCCACTAAACCACACAGCGTTTTTCCTAAATATTTGTAATATATTCACTGTACTGGTTGTCAATTGTACTGTGTTGTAGACACTCCATTAGACCGTTTTTACTTACTAGTCCTCTTGTATATTGACTGTACTAGTTGTTCATTTTAATTTCTAGTCACTAAACCAAATGGTGTTTTTTCTCAAGAACTGTGATGTACAGTCTTCACCGAACTGGTTCTGAATTGTGCTGCCCAGTCACTAAACTAGACTAGCTTTTCCTTTTTAATCGTTATGTACTCACCATACTGGCTCTTAATTGTGCTGCCCAATCACGAAAACAGACTGTGTTTCCTGCGTACTTATGTTATACAGTATATTACCTGAACTGGTTGTTAATTTAAATTCCTAGTCACGAAACCAGACGATGTTTTTCCTGTATCTTTATTGTATACAGCGGATTCCAGAAGTGTTGGCACCCCTTGGTAAATAGGAAGAAATATATTTCCAACACAAGGAATCAATTATCTTGAATTAATGATGAAACATCCTGGCGTCAACAAGACAAAACATTAGATAGAACCTTCCCCGAAACAAAGGAGACACAATTCTTGCTCCCCTGTATTGAGCTCTTGGTGGATCTTCCCCTGGGGAGGATGATGGCCGGACGTCTGTTCCTGCAGCTCTGGGTCAGGTGGGTGAGCACTCTGGGAGGGATCGTCCCGGGCCGTTCCTCCATGCAGAGCCCTTCCCGGTCCCCGAGGGGCGCAGGTGTGCGCTGTTGAGGCAGACGACGACTCCTCGCTCCGGTTCGGTGTGGGTCCAGCAGGGTCCCGGCTTCACGCGCGTGGAGAGGACGCGCTCATACAGGCGCGAGAGCAGCCTCCGGTCGGGTCAAAGGTCACGGGTTTCGCACAGCAGGCTGGCGGCGGCGGCAGCAGCGCTCGTTCTGAGTGTCCGTATGGGGAGCCCTCTTCTCCCCGCAGACACGTCCTCATGACGGACCCCCGTGCTCTCGAGAGAGGAGAAGGGGACTTGTATTTGGAGGAGGATGTTTGGAGCTCAGCTGAACGTTCTGGGGTTGTAGCATCGGCGTCAAGAGGATCAGATGACGAGCCTGCAGTTGGTTCCTTCTTCTTCTTACGGGGCAGAAGAGGCACATTGACCAGAACGAGGGGTTACCGTCTTGTACGCTTGAGGGGTCCAAGCTAAGCCTCTTCCCCGGCGCTGATGGGCAGCCCTCTCCAGCTCGGACCTGGGGTCTTCAGCAGGGCTCGCGTCGGGGGGCCGAGAGGGCCGTGGCGAAGCCCTGCTGTCCTTTCCTTGTCCGGTGTCGGCCCCGTCTCTGTCGACGCCGCGGTGCAGTCTGGATCCTCGTCCCGTTGGGAGATCCGTCTCCGGCCGCCGACGCAGCCTCCTGAGGCCCGAGGCGACCGGGTCTGGTACCGCTGAGAGCTCCTGCTGCCATCGGACCACCGGCGGGAGAGCAGCCCCAGAGCATCGCGGACCCCCCCCCCCCATCTGGTACAGGAGGTCTTGCGCCACAGGTACCCACGATGACCGGGGCCGGAAAGTCCAGTTTTGGCCTCCTCTGACCAGCGGTGGACAAGCTCCAGGTGCCTCGGTCTGCTCCTCCCCCTGGCCACCCTTCCAAAGGGCTTGTTGGCACGGAGCTGAAGCCTCTGGACCTTCCTCTGTCCCCCTCGCCTTCCTGACGGGAGATGATCTGGACGAACCCCCCGTCAGGAGTGGAAGAGAGTTCGGACGTGAAGGGACCTCCACAGCTCCTCTGTGTCGAGTGATGTTGGGAGTCACTCTCGGTTGTGATAGTTGCTGCACAGTTTGCGTACTTGTGGTTTCTCTCTCGAAGGCATGAAGAACATCTCAGCGGTCAGGATGAGGAGTCCAGCTGCAGGTTGGACTCTCTCCTGTGTTCTCTTTCCGAACTTTCCAGGATACCCGGAAGCTGACAGTGGGGAGACGGGTGTGGATTAGTTGGGATGTGGGTGGGATGGGGTCTCCTGTTTTTCATTGATTTTCCGGGAGGTCCAGAGGCTGACAGTGGGAAGACGGGTATGGATGGCATTTGGATGCTCCTCCCAGTCTCTCCTTTCCCTGATTCCCCAGGTTGACAGTGGGAAGATGGGTATGGATGCAGGTTAGATGGTCTCTCCTGCATTATTTTCCAGGATGTCCAGAGGTTGCCAGTGGGAAGATGGGTGTGGAAGAGGTGTTGGGGATGAGGTTGGACTCTCTCCTGTGTTCCTTTCCCTAGTGTACCAGGATGTCCAGAGGCTGACAGTGGGAAGACGGGTATGGAAGAGGTGTTGGGGATGAGGTTGGACTCTCTCCTGTGTTCCTTTCCCTAGTGTACCAGGATGTCCAGAGGCTGACAGTGGGGAGACGGGTATGGAAGAGGTGTTGGGGATGAGGTTGGACTCTCTCCTGTGTTCCTTTCCCTAGTGTACCAGGATGTCCAGAGGCTGACAGTGGGGAGATGGGTATGGAAGAAGTGTTGAGGATGAGGTTGGACTCTCTTCCTTTCCCTAGTGTACCAGGATGTCCAGAGGCTGACAGTGGGAAGACGGGTATGGATGAGTTGTTGGGGATGAGGTTGGACTCTCTCCTCTGTTCCTTTCCCTAGTGTACCAGGATGGCCAGAGGCTGACAGTGGGAAGACGGGTATAAAAGAGGTGATGGGGATGAGGTTGGACTCTCTCCTGTGTTCCTTTCCCTAGTGTACCAGGATGTCCAGAGGCTGACAGTGGGAAGACGGGTATGGATGAGTTGTTGGGGATGAGGTTGGACTCTCTTCCTTTCCCTAGTGTACCAGGATGTCCAGAGGCTGACAGTGGGGAGATGGGTATGAAAGAGGTGTTGGGGATGAGGTTGGACTCTTCCTTTCCCCAGTTTTCCAGGATGACCAGAGGCTGGCAGTGGGAAGATGGGTATGAAAGAGGTGTTGGGGATGAGGCTGGACTCTATTCCTTTCCCTAGTGTACCAGGATGTTGAGGAAGACGACTCCCCGCTCCTTCGCAGTACTGTTTGTATTTTGTGCTGTGTAGTTACTCAACCAGAAGGTGTTTTTCCTGAATAATAACCTTGTACTAGTTGGTCATTTTACTGCTTAGTCATTAATCCAGATGGAGTTATTCCTGAATATGTATTCTATGTAATCGCCGTGCTGGGTGTTAATTTTACTGTCTAGTCACTAAACCAGCCGGTTTTCCTCCTGGGATAATTATTTTGTATATTTCCCGTGGTGGTTGTTAAACCAGAAGGGGTGTTTTTTGGATAATTTTTATATATTTGCTGTACTGTGTGGTTGTTACATAACAGATCTTATCGAGAGGGTTAGCAGAATACAACAGGTATATTCATTTAGTCACGAAGAGTCGGTATATTGTTCATTTAGTCCGTTTCGTAAATGAACTTGGTTACAACTTCTACACTAGATACTCAGAACAAGTACATCACTTATAGGAATTAAATTGATCTCAACTGGTTGAGATGACAGTTGAATTCTCGAGCTGTAATGCAGTCAAGTTGAATACTCATCCGATCTCCTGCAGACACAAAGAAGCAAAGGCAGGCTGGTTGCTGTGTCCAGTCGGCGCTCTCCAGCTCGGTGCCAGGCCGTGCTGTGTGGCTGGCGACGTGGTGGAGATTCCTATGGCACTGTGCTGCTGATGCTCTCTGAAGACCAGCTGGTTAGTGCTGGCTGAAACGAGCAAGAGTTTGTGCACAGGAGAAAACTGACAGAGTCCCAGCGGGTCAGGAAGAGGACCGATTTGTCCCTGATGAAGCACCAGTACTGAATACTGATTCAGCTGTCCACAGTCCCGACCTGTCCACGAGGCCTGCTGCTGGTGCTAACCTCGGGTGGGTCCTTTGTTTACGCGCTGGCTACCTCCTTCCTCGACCCTTAGAACAAAGGAAAGTCCTGCACTCGGACACACTGGCCGTTACCTGGTGGTCCGGGCTGAGTCTGAGGATGGTCAGGAGGGGCGCTTTGAGAATGTCCTGCGCTTGGGAACCGTGTTCCCTTGGGAACTGTTCTGTGCTTCCCAACTGTCCTTCCCTGCCCTGGGATTGTCCCTTGTTGCTTATTTTTACCTTGGGGAACTGCAGGTCGCTCATTGGTTGAAAGTTTCATGGGCATCCGAGACCCACGTGGTGTTGCCACGCCCTACCAGTCCCTGATTGGTTGATCAAGGTGAGATATGAGTCCCTTACTCCTGACACTTGGGAATGCAGTCCAGATGTCTGTCTGGCACTCCCTAGACAGATAGGCGCCAACGGATGACCATGGATCATGATAGCCAGGCTAAGCTAAGTGCATCCCCATTCGGGAGCTGTCCCTTATCAAAAGAAAACATCTTTAAATCAGCCTGCATGAATAGCTTCTCTGTGGCTGCACCACAGAGATGAAGAGAGAGATGGGGCCTCATTTGGGAAAGCACAGCAACGCTTAATCCTGTCTTATTAACAAGCCATTGCCAGTGTAGTCTGGTCACTCCTGTGTCACAGGTTAGTGATCTGAATTGATCAGCAGTGATTTAGTATTTGACGTACTTGTAGTATTCGTTTTTCATGTTTTATTAACTCGTCTCAGGAGCTGTAATGTTTTCAGCAGCTGCATTAGTAATAAAAGCAGTATTGCTCTTATTTTCAGCAGGAGCACAACTAAAAGAATTGGTATTTTCAGTAGCAGCCCTGATAATAGAAGCAACTTTGTTAATTTGAGAAGCAGCAGTAGGCGTAGAAGCAGTACTGTTTTCAGCAGCAGCATTAGTGAAAGTATGAGTTTTCAGTAGGAGCTCAAGGAAAAGCAGTGTTTTTCAGGAGGAACACGAATATTAGAAGCAGTATTCGAGTAGGACCAGTAGTAGACGTATTATATTTCTGATCTGTACAAAATTGACTAAACCAGGAGTGGAAGAGAGTTCAGACTGTCTCTGCTGTTTTTAACTGTGAAGGGATCCACACAGCTCCTCTGTGTCGAGTGATGTTGGGAGTTACTCTCGGTTGTAATAGTTGTTGCACAGTTTGCGTACTTGTGGTTCCTTTCTCGAAAACGTGGACAACGTCACAGTGGTCTGGACGAAGAGCTGCTGATGCCCCTGGTCCAGGTGGAGATCTGGAGCCCCAAGAGGACTCCTCCTGATTTGTCTCTCAAAAGCGTGAGCAACATGATAGTGGTCTGGATGAGGAGTTCAGATGCAGGTTGGATGCTCTCTGCTGTATTAACTCCCAGATTTTCCAGGATGTCCAGAGGCCGACAGTGGGAAGACGGGTATGAATTAGTTGGGATGCATGTTGGATGGTCTCTCCTGTATTATTTTCCAGGATGTCCAGGAGCTGGCAGTGGGAAGATAGGTCAGAAAGTGTCTCCTGCATTCTTTTCCCCAGTTTTCCAGAGGCCGACAGTGGAAAGACAAGTATGGATTAGTTGGGATGCATGTTGGATGATCCCTCCTGTATCATTTTCCAGGATGTCCAGAGGCTGGCAGTGGGAAGATGGGTTAGATGGTTTCTCCTGCATTCTTTTCCCCAGTTTTCCAGAGGCCGACAGAGGGAAGACAGGTGTGGATTAGTTGGGATGTGAGTTGTATGATCTCTCCTGTATTATTTTCCAGGGTTTCCAGAATCTGACAGTGGATAGACAGGTATGGATACAGGTTAGATGGTCTCTCCTGTATTATTTTCCAGGATGTCTAGAGGCTGGCTGTGGGAAGACCGGTATGGATGCAGCTTACCGTCTAAGGATGGGCTCTCATGTAATCTTTTTTTTTCCCCTACTTATCCAGGATGTCCAGTGGCTGACAGTGGGAAGACAAGTATGGATTAGTTGGGATGCATGTTGGATGATCCCTCCTGTATTATTTTCAAGGATGTCCAGAGGCTGACAGTAGGAAGATGGGTTAGATGGACTCTCCTGCATTCTTTTCCCCAGTTTTCCAGGGGCTGACAGTGGGAAGACAGGTATGGATGCAGGTTAGATGGTCTCTCATGTAATCTTTTTCCCTAATTGTCCGGGATGTCCAGTGGCTGACAGTGGGAAGATGGGTTAGATGGTGTCTCCTGCATTCTTTTCCTAGTTTTCCAGAGGCTGACAGTGGGAAGACAGGCATCAATTAGTTGGGATGCATGTTGGATGATCTCTCCTGTACTATCTTCCAGGATGTCCAGAATCTGACAGTGGGAAGACCGGTATGGATGCAGGTTAGATGGTCTCTCATGTAATCTTTTTCCTACTTTCCGAGATGTCCAGTGACTGACAGTGGGAAGGCAGGTATGGATTAGTTGGGGTGTGAGTTGTATGATCTCTCCTGTATTATTTTCCAGGATGTCCAGAGGCTGACAGTGTGAAGACAGGTGTGGACGGGGAGTTGGGAGGGAGGTGAGGAGCTCTCTGCTGTCTGTATTTCTTCCTCTGTGGCGTCTCTCTGCTTGTCTCTTTCTCTCAGTCCAGCTGCATGTGGTCTGTGAAACAGCAGCCTCGCAGTGCTGAGCTGGGATTAGGACCGGTGGGTTGCAGAGTTCAGGGTTTGATTCCAGAGGGGGACACAGCTCTTGTATCCCAGAGACAGGTACTTAAATTTCTGTTCTGGTATGTTTTATTGTAGACAGTGTAGTGTTGACAATGGTGTGCTGACATCTCATGAAGGCTGTAACTTAATACTCGCATTCAGTGACACAGTTAAATACTCACCTGTACTGTGCTTTCGTACTTGAATCAGTTTACAGTTTTAATACTCAGTGAGCTAAACTCGCGCCTGTACTGAGCTTTAATACTCAACAAACCTGTGTGCTGAACTAAAACCTTTATTCTGCTTCAGATCTCAAACCTGTGTGCTCAGCACTTAGCTGTACTGTAGTTTAATACTCAGACACATCTGTGTACTGATTCTTGAACTGTACTACGCTTTAATAATCAGGAACAGATTAGTGTGCTGAATTATTGCCTGTATTGAGCTGCAATGATGACACTTGTGTGAAGAACTCTAATATGGACAGTTTTAACACTCAAACGTGTGTACTGAACTCTGTATGCTGTAATCTAATACGCTGTACTCTCATGACACATCTGTGTACAGAGTTCTTGACTGTACTGAGTTTTAATACTCAAATACAAGCCAGTATTCTGTACCCTTGTAGTGTACTATAATACTCACACCTGGACTGAACTCACCTGTAGTGAACTTTAATTCTCAGACTGTACTGAACTCTCTCCTACACTGAGCTTTAATACTCCTTGACATACCTGTGTGTTGAACTGTATTATGCTTTAGTATTTGAACCTGAGTGCTGAACTGTTGCCTGTAGTGTTGTACTCAAACTTGTGAACTGGACTCTCGGCTGTACTGAGTTTTAATACTTCTTATTTGTTGTATTTTGAACCCCCACCTGTAGTGAACCTTAATTCTCAAACCTGTGTACTTAGCTTTAATACTTAGTGACACCCTTGACTGTACTGCACTTTAATACTCAATGACAAACCAGTATTCTCAGCTCTTGTCTGTAGTGCACTTTAATAATCAAACTTGTGTGCTGAACTCTCTCCTATAATGCTTAAATGTAATACTGACACACCTGTGAGCTGGACTGCATTGTGTTCAAGTATTCGATTCTGAGTGCTGAACTGTTGCCTGCAGTGTGTTGTAGTAGTTAAAACTCTGTACTGAACTCTCAGCTGTACTGAGCTTGAATACTCTGCCACACTTGAGAACTCTAATATGTACAGTCGTACTGAACTCTGTACACTGTACTATAATACTCAGACACATCTGTGTACTGGATTCACAACTGCACGGTGCTTGAATAATTAATGACAGTGTGAGCGATGTGTTGTGCTGTTTTAATACTTGATGACAAACGGTATTCTGAACCCTTGCCTTTAGTGTAATACTGTACTCCATAACCCACCAGTGTGGTGAAGTCTCACCTGTTTAATACTTTGCCTGTAATATGGTCTAATTCTCAAACCTGTGCGCTGAACTCATAACTTGGAGACCAGGTATTAAATCTTGGTAACAAAATGAATTTTACAGTTTTCGTATTAAGTGCAGCTTTGTGAAGGTGCTGTGTGTTGGCTACATCGTTGCTGGCAGGTGTGAAACTGCTGGTCTCACCAGGAGCGAGAGGGAGAGTTTGTGGAAATTGTGACACAAAAGCAGCCCTTCCTGCTCACTAGCTGCTGTACACACACATGAAATGGGCTCTCCTAACATCCTTAATCCTTTCTGGTCTTTTTGAACTGGCGTATGTATTTGAAAGTTTCACTGGTCAGCACAGGAGGGGACCGGAGACAGGGGACCCCCATCAATGCTGAAGGGCACGAGGCGCCAGGCAGGTGAGTGCAGACCAGGTGAGTCTCTCCTTCACTGACTGTCCCTCGCAGGAGACGCTGGTCTTACACGATCTGTGCTGATTGGACCAATCTGTGATCCACAGACTGAGGGGACAGAGTAGGAGTCGTCTTGGGGAGACATCCAGGGTGTCCCGATCTCCTGCCTGCTGGAGCCTGTGAGGATGACCATGATGACGAAGAGCTGCGGGTGACCCTGATTCAGGCTGCTCTTTGGAGACGAGCTCCAGGCGGAGAGCCAGTGGACTCCTCCTATCGGGGCTCCAGGGGGTGACCCTCAGGGCTGTCCTGACCTCCTGCTGTCTCTACCTCAGAAGGACCTGGTCAGTGTGCTGTTGACCCTACACTCCCGTACCCGAGTCCAACACCACCCTCCAGCACGAGCACAAGGTCAGGTTAGTCCTGTCACTCCTGTGTCACAAGGCATGAACACACAACCCTACTAGTGAGTGAGGAGAACCTGCACTAACTTATAAAGTTACTAGCATTGATATTAGAGCCTGGTGAAGTATTGTATATTTAACAGCAATACTATTAGATCACAATCTTGAGTGACAGGTGAACGCTGGGCTGAATACAGATGACCAGAGCCAGACTGCTGCCCTCAGACACATGAACCAGCTGTCCCAGCTGTGCAGCCTACAGCAGTGTGTCCTGGGATGGAGGTGGGATGCTCTCTCCTGGCTCTTTTCCCTTTGCCATTTTCCAGTAAGTCTGGGGGCTGACACTGGGAAGACCTGTATGTATGAAGATTGAACCCTCTCCCGTTTTCTCTTCCCTAATTTTCCAGGTTGTCCAGGGGCAGACAGTGGAGAGATGGGTATGGCTGGGATAGAGGTTGGATGTTCTCTCCTATAATATTTTCCCTGATTTTCTAGGATGCCTGTAAAATTGACACTGGGAAGACTGGTATGGAGGAGGAGTTGGAATAGAGGTTGATGTTCTCTCTTTCCCTAATTTTCCAGAGGGTATGAAAGAGGTGTTGGGGTTGACATTGGACTCATTAGACTGTATTTTCCTTAATTTTCCGGGCTGACCAGAGGCTGATAGTGGGAAGATGGGTATGTATGAAGATTGAGCCCTCTCCTGTATTCTTGTTCCCTAATTTTCCAGGATGTTCTGAGGAAGACAGGGAAGACCAGTGTGGATGGAGGTTGATGCTCTGTCCTGTGTTTATTTCTGTAGTTTTCCAGGATGTCCAGAGGCTGCCAGTGGGAAGACAGGTATGGATGAAGATTGAACCCTCTCCTGTTTTCTTGTTCCAGGATGTCCAGGGGCAGACAGTGGAGAGACGGGTATGGCTGGGATAGAGGTTGGATGTTCTCTCCTATAATCTCTTCCTTGATTTTCTAGATGTCCATAAAATTGACAGTGGGAAGATGGGTATGGAGGAGGAGTTGGAATGGAGGTTGATGTTCTCTCCTGTCTCTCTTTTTCCCTAATTTTCCAGAGGCCAGAGGCTGCCAGTGGGTAGACAAGTATGGATGAAGATTGAGCCCTCTCCTGTGTTATTGTTCCCTAATTTTCCAGGATGTTCTGAGGAAGACCGAGGGAAGACCAGTGTGGATGGAGGTTGATGCTCAGTCCTTCGTTCATTTCTGTAGTATTTTCCAGAATGTCCTGAGGCTGACAGTGGGAAGACGGGTATGGATGAGGAGTTGGAGTGGAGGTTGATGCTCACTCCTGTCTCTCTTTTCCCTAATCTTCCAGAGTCCAGAGGCTGATAGTGGAAAGATGGGTATGTATGAAGATTGAACCCTCTCCTGTATTCTTGTTCCATAGTTTTCCAGGATGTTCTGAGGCTGCCAGTGGGAAGACAGGTATGTATGAGGAGTTAAGATAGATGTTAGCTGCTCTCTCCCTGTTTTTTACCTTATTTTCCAGGAAACGTGCAGAGCCTGACATTGTGTATGAAGTTTGAACCCTGTCCTGAGTTCTTTTCCAGGATGCCCACAAGCAGACAGTCGAGAGGCAGGTGTGGTGCTGGGATTGATGCTGAACTCTCTCTCCTGTATTATTTTCCAGGCTGACCAGAGGCGGCCAGTGGGAAGACGGGTATGGCTGGGAGTTGGGATGGAGGTGAGAAGCTCTTTCCTGTCTTTTTCTTCCTCCTTGTCGGTCTCTGTGACGTCTCTTGAGCTGTGTCTTTCTCTCAGTCCAGCTGCTTTGTGCTCTGTAAAACACTACACTTCTGCAGTATTAAACAGGGCTTTTTGACTGGATTGCAGGTTTGATTCCAGAGGGGGACACAGTCTTGTACCCCAGAGTGAGGTACTTTGCTCAGATGGACTGTTCTGATCATGGTTATCAGTGGCTGTACTGTAGGGAGTGGAGTGCTGACAATGGTGTACTCAATTCTCAAGAGTATTGTACCTTAATACACTTCGTCTGTGTTGAACTTTCACCTGTACTGAGCTTTGTTACTCAATGATAAATACCAGTGTGCTGAAGTCTTTCCTATAGAATACTTGTACACCCAAACCTGTGTACTGTACTCCCATCTCCACTGAGCGTTAATACTGGTAATCCTCACACTTGTATTGGTAACTCTCTCCTGTCCTGAGCTTTAATTCTCAATGACAGACCTGTGTGCTGAGCTATCCTGTGGACTGTGCTGTAATACTGAAACCAGGGTGCTGAACTTGTACTTAATGTAATTCTCACATTGACACACGAGTACTGAACTCACCTTTACTGTGCTTTCATACTCAGGCGTGTACTGACCCCTCATGTGGACTGGACTATCATACTTAAACCAGTGTAACCAGTGTGATACACCTGTGTGCTAAACTCTCACCTTGACTGCGCTTTAATACTCAAACCTCTGTGCTCAGCTCTCACCTGGACTGGGTTAAAATACTTAAACCACTGTGCTGATCCCTAACTTGTAAGTGAGCTTTAATATTCTGTGACACACCAGTGTGCTTAATTTTAACCTGCAGTGTTCTTTAAATCTCAAATCTGTGTGCAACACTCTTACCTTGATTGAGGTTTAATACTTGTGTGCTTGACTCTCACGCGTTTTAAATTTGTTCTCAGATCTGTGTGGTCAGCTCTGGACTAAACTTAAACCAGTGCTTTTTCCTGTGCTTCAATACTGATACCTGTGTGCTCATCTCTCACCTGGAGTGTACTCAACAGAATGGGTACTTTTTTTAATACTGAAACCTGTGCACTTAACTCTCACATTGACTGTGATTTAATACTTCAATCTGTGTCACCTGGACTGTACTGAAATACTTAAACCAGGGAGGTGAGCTTGTACTGAGCTTTAATATTCAGAGACGTGTATGCTGAGCCTTCATCTGTAGTGTACTTCAATACTCATCTGTGTGCTACACTCTTACCTCGACGGAGTTGTGTTCAATGACACCTGTGTGCTATACTCTCACCTTTGCTGTACTATAAAATTGAAACCAGTGTGCAGATCCCTGACTTGTGAGTTTTAATCCTCAGTGACACACATGTATGCTAAACCTTCACAAGCAGTGTATTTTAATACTCAAGTATGTGTGCTGGACTGTCAACTGTACTATTACAATACTCAGCCCTGTGTGATAAACTATAACCTGTACTGTTGTAATACGCAGGTCTGTGAACTCGCATGTCTGACTGGTACTATTGTGCAGTGCTCAGTCTTGTTCTGAACTCTCACCACTACTGAGCTTTAATACTTAAACCAGTGTGCTGAACTCTCACTTGTACAGATCTAATATTCAGTGACATACACTAAACCTTCATCTATAATACTTTAATACTCAAATCTGTGTGCTACACTCTCACCTTGACTGAGTTTCAATACCCAATGCCACACCTGTGTGCTTTACTCTCACCTTTTTAAAACATTTATTCTCAGTGTTCAGCTCTCACTTGGACTGTACTAAAATTAACTAGTGTGCTGATCTCTTGTTCAGAGTGTATGTGTAATACTCATTGATGCAACCATGTCTGAAACCTTCACTGGCAGTGTACTTTAATACTTAAATCTCTGTGCTGAAATTTTAGCTGTCCTATTATACCAAGCCCTGTGTACTGTGTTGTTATAATACATGGACTGGTGTACTGAACTGTCACTTGTACACTCTTGTAACAATCATTCTTTGTATTGTACAGTATTTCAGTGTAACATTTAGGCTTTTGAACAAATCTTTCAGCTGTACATGATTGTAATACCCAGACCTGTGTATTGTATGGTGATGTGAACTGTCACTTGTATTGGGTTATAATACCCAGCCCTCTCTGTTTGTCTGTGATGTGAATCAGTAGTGTGTTGTAATATCTAGCCATCTGTACTGTACTCCAATAACACAACCCATGTACCAAACTACCTTGTACTTTGTGATATCCTGATCTCTCTTGTATTGTGATGTCACCTGTATTGTGCTGTACTATCCAGTTGTGTAGTGTACTACAATGTAATAACATGATCACAGTACCAAACAGTCACCTGTATTGTAATAAAACTGATTTGTGTATTGTACTCCAATGTAATAACCAGAGTACCAAATTGTCACCTGTATTGTAATATCAGCTATGTGTACTGTACTCCAATGTGATAACACAACCAGTGTACCTGACTGTCACCTGTAATCTCATGTGATATCCTGATCTCTCTCCTGTATCGTGATGTCAACAGTCCCCTGTATTGTTGTAATATTGATTCATGTGTATTGTACTCCAATGCAATAACACCCAGTGTACCAGACTGTCACTTGTAGTCTAGTGTGATATCCTGATCTCTCTCCTGTACTGTAATGTCAATGTCCCCTGTATTGTGCTGTAATATCCAGGCATGTGTACTGTACTACAGTGTAATATGACCATTGTTACAAAGTGTGCCCTGTAATCTAGTGTAATATTGAACTTGTCACTTGTCCTACCACCTGTGAAGAAATGTTTCCTTTTTTTTCTCTTCAGCAGTGCAGGACCCTGGACTTGTTCCTGTGCTGCTTACGCCTGCTGCCCTAGCTCTCCATGGGACCTGTGTTGTAAAATTAAGATTGGTGTGTCGAGTTGTCATCTGCACTATAGTGAAATAGTGCTTCTCTACTGAATGTCAGTGTAACACCGGCATTGTGGACTACCTTCATGTCACTAGTACTTGATGGTAATACTCAGCCCTCTCTACTGTATGTCAGAGTAACATGGATTGTAGACGACCTGAAATGGTACTTAATTGTAATACTCTGCCCTGTGTATTATACTGTACTATATCTTGTTGTAATATGCTGTGCACCAGTGTAGTACTCCCATGTGTCTCAATCTGTCACCTGTACTCAATTGTTCTACTTTGCCTGTACCCTTATGTGAACTGGCCCCTGTATAGTGGTAATGATAATGCAGGGTAAGTCTCCGATTTGTGTCCCAAACTGTCACCTCTACTTGCTTGTAGTAGTCAAATGCCTGTACTATAATACTGTACTGTGGTGTGTTGACTGGGCTCAGGCTGGGTCTTGTAATACCTCCACTTCCCTACTGTATTGTAAACTAGCATATGTAGTGTAACAGGTAGTTGGGAATGGGTAGGTCTTCCTCATCCTATGGTGAAGGGGGTAGACATCTGTACTCAACTCTTCCTTGTATTTTAATCCTCACCCCTCTGAGTACCAGTAGGGTTCTGTACTGTGCAAACTGGCCTACTGTGCTTTATCTTTTCTCAGCTTTAATGGTGCCAGGGGCTGACCGGGGCTGGGCTGTTTCCTGGGTTTGATACTGCGATACACCTACAGTGGTGTTTCAGAGGGAGGAAGACTTTTGGAACAGTCTTGGTGTTTAGGTACAACTCCTTGCAAGTTCAACTCCTAGTTCTCTAGTTCTGTTCTGTGTCCATCATGAAGTGGACTTGTGTCCACAGGCACGTCCAGGCGCTCAGGTGTTGTGGGTGGGGGTGGGACCCTAGATGTGTTTTTAAGGTCATGATGCTCCCTGATTTAACAGCTCTGAGCTGCGACAAGGTTACTGGAGAGGGGTGACTCCTGGCTGGAGTTGTGCTCCAGGACAGGGCTCTGTGGGGTGGCTGTGGGCTTCTAGAAAGGTCTCCTGGAGGAAACCTAGCCTGTGCGCAGCAGGAGCTGTGTACAAACGCACCACCCCTCTGTCTGAAAGGGGAGAGAACTGACTGAGCTGTGCCTGAAGCCAGTAAGTACTGGGGAGACTGAATATTAATCTACCTACTGCCTCTGCATATGAGGGATAGATGTTGAGCAGGAGCTCCTAACTGTTCAAGAGGGAGAGAGCAGGTTCCTATTCCACAGAGACAACCAGTCTGCTTTCTTTTCAATATAACACACCACCTTGCTCTTGGCTCCCTGGTGCAGTCATCCACTCCAGGCTGGACTGGTCTTACACTGAGATATACAGGTGGGGCAGTTTAGGAGTGTTTAAGATGGGCCAAGGGAGGGGTACAGTCTCAACCCTCTGTTACTCTCTCACTGGGCCTGTCCTGCTGCAGGACTTCATGAACTACAGTTCCCAGCAGGCCCTGAGGATGATGGTGGCCAATAGGCTGCCTCCCCTGGGTTAATGAGGCTCAGCTGTTCTCCAGGTGGAGCCAGCAGCCGGTGTATATAAGGAGGGCTCAGCTCCTGCAGACGGGTGGAAGGTGGAGGCAGTGGTCTGTTCAGTCAGTTGGGGGGAAGAGGACATTGGAGCTGCAGAGACAGTGGCAACGGTTTTAAGAAAGGAAGAGATGGAGGGACAAGCTGGGTGGTTCTCATAGAACTAGGAGCTGTGCTGGGGGCTGGGTTCAGGTGTTATTAATCTCTTCCTGAATCAGTCCTCTCCCCTGGGAGCAGGATCTGTGTTCCTGCTGTTTGAAGGCCAGTGGGGGGGGGGCTCTGGGGTGCAGGCAGGGCCAGTGTTTCATTTTCCTCACCGTGGAGGCTCAGCAGGAGCCCTCATGAACCTCTAGAACTAGACTGGGCAGGGGCCCTTATTTCTTCCTGTGCTTGTTGCTCAGGGACCTGGTGTGGACGTGTGCTAGTGACCCCCTCTCATTTGACACCCACCCTAGTCGGACCCTCAGCAACAGGGATCAGCCAGAGACTCATCACTGGTTTTTCTCCCCATCTTTTTTAGCTGGGAGGGGTCAAGGGGCTCACCTGGGCCCAGTCCTCCAGTGCAGGAGGCCCAGCGGGGCAGCTCTGGGCACAAACACTCACAGCCACAAGCTAAGGGATCGCAGTGCTCTTTATTCACAGCGAGGGACACAGCAGGCCAGAAGCCACAAGACAGACCCTCGCTCTTACCTGGAGCCGCCACCAGCTTCAAACCAGGCCTGCGGCAAGAAAGCCAGCACTCCCAGTTCAGACCTCCTCCTCCTCCTCCTCCTCCTCCTCCTCCGACACAGCAACAGCAGCACAGCTCTGAAGCCCCTCTCTCCTGCTCCACTCAGCACAACCACTCTCTTCCCCAGCCAAGGCCAGACTGAAGGGCTCCGCTGCCTGTTTTTAAATGTCTCCTGACCAATGGGCTTCCACCAATGAGCCAGGTAATTGTGCTCCGGCATGGCCTGCTGGGCAATGGAGTTGACATCTTGCTGCCTGAACCTGCTGCCCCTCACAGCGTCCAGAGCGAGTGGCACAGAAGCTGTTCCCGAAGTAGCTGAGCCCGTCGGCGAGGGAAATAAATCCAATTCAAATAAAAAAAAGAGCAAGTAGTCTTCTCGGCTGAATAAAATAATAATTGTTCATGTTTGTGAGAATTCAATGTAAAACTCTTGTCCCTTGGAGGATTTGAACCTGCAGGCTGGAGGGGAGCAGGCAAGAGCTCTTCCACAGAGCCACCATGTCTCTCTGCAGGCTGGGGCTCCTGTGGGCTCTTGCTCTTCCCGGCCTCAGGGTTCCAGACTGAGCAGTAAAAGGCAGAGCGATGGTGTCTCCTCTCAGGGCAGGAGCAGGTGGAGGAGTGGAGATGGTGCTGCGCTCGTGACCGCGAAGTTGTGGGTTCGAATCCTGGGTGAACCTGAGGTTGGTAAGAAACATGCATGATCTCCATGTTTCTGTTTATCAACATGTCTCTGTTTTCAAGAATTAAATTGAATAAAACAAGCAGTTAGTTTCTCACTGGATTTGAACCCACAACCTCTCTGGTACAGAGCCAGAGCTCTTCCACTGAGCCACAGGGTGTCTTTGTAGGTGTGGGGCTCCTGTGGGCTCTTGGTCTTCTTCCCAGGTCAGGGCTGAAACGGAGGGATAAGAGCCGGACCGAATCCCTCTCCCCTTGGGCCTGGAGCAGGTGGAGGAGTGGAGATGGTGCTGCGCTCATGACCAGGAGGTTGTGGGTTCAAGTCCTGGCTGATCCCTGGTAAGTAAACCAAGGTGAGTATCGGAGGTGAGTATGTGGGCAGGATGATGGGGAGGGGCTATTACTGGGGGGTAGTGGGGGGGTGGAGGAGGCAGAGCAGGGCCAGGGGGAGGGGCAGCTAGTGGGGGGTGGGCTAGAAAGGATAGAGCAGGCAGGGCAGAGGTAGGAAAGGGCTAGATTAGATACAGGTGGGTAAGGCAGGGCCTAGGGTAGGTCAGTGGGTGGGAGTAGAGCAGGGCTAGGGTAGGGTAGACAGTGGGTGGGGGTAGAGTAGAGCAGGGCTAGGGTAGGGTAGACAGTGGGTGGGGGTAGAGTAGAGCAGGGCTAGGGTAGGGTAGACAGTGGGTGGGGGTAGAGTAGAGCAGGGCAGGGCTAGGGTAGACAGTGGGTGGGGGTAGAGTAGAGCAGGGCTAGGGTAGGGTAGACAGTGGGTGGGGGTAGAGTAGAGCAGGGCAGGGCTAGGGTAGACAGTGGGTGGGGGTAGAGTAGAGCAGGGCTAGGGTAGGGTAGACAGTGGGTGGGGGTAGAGTAGAGCAGGGCTAGGGTAGGGTAGACAGTGGGTGGGGGTAGAGTAGAGCAGGGCTAGGGTAGGGTAGACAGTGGGTGGGGGTAGAGTAGAGCAGGGCAGGGCTAGGGTAGACAGTGGGTGGGGGTAGAGTAGAGCAGGGCTAGGGTAGGGTAGGTCAGTGGGTGGGAGTAGAGTAGAGCAGGGCTAGGGTAGGTCAGTGGGTGGGAGTAGAGTAGAGCAGGGCTAGGGTAGGGTAGACAGTGGGTGGGGGTAGAGTAGAGTAGAGCAGGGCTAGGGTAGGTCAGTGGGTGGGAGTAGAGTAGAGCAGGGCTAGGGTAGGTCAGTGGGTGGGGGTAGAGTAGAGCAGGGCCAGGCTGGCAGGTAGGAGGAGAGGGGGTGGGCAGGCAGGCAAGGAGAGGTGAGGGAGGAGGAGTGGCAGGTGGCCTGGGCCTGAGGGGGCAGGAGGAGGAGTTGGGAGGGGGGCCCAGGCCAGGGTAGGAGGGAGGGGTGACAGGGGGTGGGGGTGGCAGGAGCACAAGGAGGAGTTGGGAGGGGGGTGGGTGGGCAGGTAAGGAGAGAGGAGGGAGGGCAGGGACAGGAGGATGATAGATTTTGCCAAAACAATTTGTCTAACCCCCCTGGACCTGGCCCAAGAGGGAGGGATGATATTCAAAAACTCTCCCCCTCCATCTACCCCCCCCCTTCTTCCTCAGTTCCTGCTCCCCTCACCTCCTCCTCTTGCTCCTGCCACCCCCACCCCCTGCCACTCCTACCTCCCTCACCTGCCTACCCACCTCTCCTCCTCCTGTCACCCCTCCCTCCTACCCTGGCCTGGGCCCCCCTCCCAACTCCTCCTCCTGCCCCCTCAGGCCCAGGCCACCTGCCACTCCTCCTCCCTCACCTCTCCTTGCCTGCCTGCCCACCCCCTCTCCTCCTACCTGCCAGCCTGGCCCTGCTCTACTCTACCCCCACCCACTGACCTACCCTAGCCCTGCTCTACTCTACTCCCACCCACTGACCTACCCTAGCCCTGCTCTACTCTACTCCCACCCACTGACCTACCCTAGCCCTGCTCTACTCTACTCTACCCCCACCCACTGTCTACCCTACCCTAGCCCTGCTCTACTCTACTCCCACCCACTGACCTACCCTAGCCCTGCTCTACTCTACTCCCACCCACTGACCTACCCTAGCCCTGCTCTACTCTACTCCCACCTGTATCTAATCTAGCCCTTTCCTACCTCTGCCCTGCCTGCTCTATCCTTTCTAGCCCACCCCCCACTAGCTGCCCCTCCCCCTGGCCCTGCTCTGCCTCCTCCACCCCCCCACTACCCCCCAGTAATAGCCCCTCCCCATCATCCTGCCCACATACTCACCTCCGATACTCACCTTGGTTTACTTACCAGGGATCAGCCAGGACTTGAACCCACAACCTCCTGGTCATGAGCGCAGCACTGTCTCCACTCCTCCACCTGCTCCAGGCCCAAGGGGAGAGGGATTCGGTCCGGCTCTTATCCCTCCGTTTCAGCCCTGAACTGGGAAGACCAAGAGCCCACAGGAGCCCCACACCTACAAAGACACCCTGTGGCTCAGGGGAAGAGCTCTGGACTTCTGCCTGAAGGTTGTGGGTTCAAATCCTGGAAGGACCTGGAGCTTTTGTTAATTTAATTCTTGTGAACAGTAACACGCTGATAAATAAAGACATGAGGGCTGTGGGTTTTTACTTCTCACCCTCTCGCTGCTGGGGAGGATCACACTGCAAACCCACCTCAGTTCTCAGCCAGGACTTGAACCTGCAACCTTGTGCTCAGGAGCTCCGCACCATCTCCACTCCTCCACTGGCTCCTGTCCTGAAGGAGAGCTCATTCGGTCTGTCTTTTATCCCTCAGTCTCGAACCCTGAGCCAGGAAAACCAAGAGCACACATTAGCCCCAGACTCCCAAAGAGACTGTGGCTCAGTGGAAGAGCTCTGGGCTTCTAACTCTGGGGCTGTGGGATCAAAGCCTCTGAAAAACAAGCTGTTTATTTTCATTGAATTCTCTGCATTTAACATATTTATGCTTTTACTCATCCCTGAAAACTAATCACACTTTTTCTAGTTTAATTGTATTTATTTTTATTGATTTCAGGAACAACTGAGCCCCAACAGAGGATGAGGAGGGTGAGCCTGTAGGACATCCAGCAAGATTAATCCCGAGACCCAAAACAAACTTCAGCAAAGGTTTAACATTGTTTAACAACAATATGGGATCAGAAAGACCCCAAAAACCACTTCACCTTCCCGTCACACGCCTCTCCCAAACCACTCGATTTCCACACTGTAAGAGCCCAGCAGGTTCAGGCAAGACAGTGGCGCTGGTCTGACCTTCATCCCCAACGAGACCCAGGAGAACAACCTGCTGCCTATAATCACCTGCCTAATTGGTGGAAGACGATTGGTGGGGAGACAGTTAAAAGGCAGGAGGGGAGGCCTTCAGTCTGGTGCTGCTGGGGACAGAGAGCAGTTGTGCTGAGCAGAGCAGGAGGGAAGAGCTGCAGAGCTGAGCTGTGTCGGGGGAGGAGGTCTGACTGCTGAGCCTGGGAGCTGGGAGTCTGACTTGTCTTCACAGAGGCCTGGGGAAGCCGACTGCACGTCTAGCTACAGTTGGGAGAAAAACTAGGGGGTTTGCCTTGTGGTTTCTGGAACGCTTCATCTTGATCTGTGAATAAAGAGCCCTGTTTCCTTACCTTGCGTCTGTCCTGAGAGCTGTCCACCTGTGCCTCAGCTGCAGTAGGAAGAAGATGGGGGGGGCTGTCAACTGCACACTGGGTCAGGACAGATCTCTCGTCCCCCTCTGAGCTGAAAAAGATGAAAAACTAATGGGCTTAGCTTCTGTGTGCGAGACTCCACTGGCCAGGAGGTGAGAACAGTCATGAGGATCAGCTGTTCCTTGTTCCCTTATTCTCCCAGAGTGAATCCTAGCAGAGGGGCACCAGCCCCCCTCCCCTGCAGAGACCTGAACAACAGGACCACTGAGGAGTAGGCCTGCAAACTCTCCCAGATCTGTTTCCGTGTTGGAGGCAAGAGCTCTTCTCTCTCTCTGCTCCTCCAACAGCACTAACACCATCTGTCACTGCCTGCTTTTTAAGGGTCTTCTGACCAATCATCTTTGAGCAAGGGGTCAGGTGACCGAATGGAGCAGGTCCTTCTGGGTGATGCCCCACAGCTTCAAGAAGCAGGAGTTTTAAAAGGAAGCAAAATTACTGTTGCGAGCAGTTTAAAAGGAGCAGATTATGGAACAGCAGTACCGCTCCTTTTCTACAAAATATACTGGTTTCTTAATGTGTGTATGTGTAGATATGGCTCCATCACAACCTCCGCCAGTTTCCCACTAGGAAAGGTATTTCCTTTGTAGAACAAACCCACACAGCACAAATGAACTAGCACCTCCACCTCCCACCCCTCTCCCCGAGCTCAGGCACCCCCCAGAGTCCCACTCCCCCCTCACTAAAGGCAAGAATTAACACCTCATTAACCCAGGGGAGGCAACTTATTGGCCACCATTCCTCCCCCAGGGCCTGCTGGGAAACGTAGTTCAGGTTGGAGCGGACCACGGATCACAGTGCTGACCGAAGGTTGTCCATTTGTCTCGGCTCCCTCCGTCACTCAGCAAAACGCTTCATAGGAATTTCAAACTGCACCTGTGATTGTGGTAAGGGAGAGAAGGGAAGAACCCAGCGATTTACCTGACCCTGAAGGGGGGGGGGTTGGGTGACACCCACATGAGAAGAGCACAACCCCCAGACTTTGAGAATCAGCAGAGGTGGGTAGGGAAGTACTGTAGGCCCATGAGCTCCTATCCCCTCTCACTGTACTGACTTTATTCCCAGCTCTGCTTCACTCCTCACCCCCACCCTGTACCCCACAGGCTGGTTTTCCATGAGAGACAGGGGTCCATGGGAAAGTAGGGTACCCCCAGACTTCTGCCAACAGACACAGCTCCTGCTACGAGCACAGAGGGGACACTGTGTGCACCCCCACTCAATTCAGAGTCCTCACACCACAACAGATCAGACAACAGTAAGTCAGGGTGCAGTAGAACAACAGGGGTATTAGCTCACTGTGTAAAGATAAAAGCAGAGGACAGGGGGGGCAGTCTAGAGCCAGATCCCACTCCTACAACTGAAGCTTTGAGCACACAGGAGCAGGGTGGAGTTTTCCCCACCTGTAGGAGTCAGAGCTCACTCCAGAGATAAGGATTAAGGAGTATAGGTGAGCTGAGGTTGGAAGATGAAGTATTACACTAGTACACAGGAGAGGGCAGGCCATAACTCACTATCAAAACAGTACCGGTAAAAAAAAAAAAAAAAAAAACACTTTCACAGCAGTACAGGTGAGAAATCATTATACAGCTTCCCAAACCACAATCATACTGGTGAGAAGTCATTATACAAGGCCACTGTGGAGAATCAGCAATCAGTTCTGGAGGAGAAGTATTACAACACTACACACACAGTGAGAGTAGAGGGGTGAGTACTCCACTACTGTGAAGAATTGAGCACATATGAGTACTACAGTCCCATACTGTAGAGCTCACTAGAACAGTAGATGGAGAAGTACAACAATACAGGAAAAAAGTTCCAGCCAGGTATGCAGTAGACAGTTAAGCACGTAAGGTAAAGTTACAGCAGTACAAGTAACAAACCTGACTTTTCAACTGTGCAAGTTCAGAATACAGAGCTCATGACTACATTACAATGTACAGCTTAGGACATAGGACACAGTTCAGATCGTGCATGAAATGTCAGAGGTCAGGACACAGGCTAGAAGACACAGGAATATTACAATAATGCAGTGTTCAGGACTACAGCAATACATGTTAAGTCATGTGTAGACAGGAAGAGATTACCAAACATGTCTGTGTATTACAACAGTACAAGAGAGTTCAACAAGGGTCAGAGGTACACTAGTACAAGTGAGGTCAGTACACAAACTTGAGTAATTACAGCAGTATATGCACGTTCAGAAGACAGATCGCAATACAACTTTGCAATGTACAGCTTAGTACATAACACGCAGTGCTGATTATTACAATATATGTAAGAGCTTAGTACACAGGCATGTATATTACAGTAGTGTGGTGTTCAGTACTACAATACATGTTAATGTCATGATACAGAACACGGAACAGAATTCAAACAGAATAACAAATGTCTGAGTATTACAACAGTTCAGAAGCAGAGTTCACAAAATGGGTAGATTCAGAATACAGATCTCACTACAACATTACACTGTACAGCTTAGAACATAGGACACAGCGCTGAGTATTAATACACGCAATAGCTCAGTACACATGCTGAAACATTTCAACACCATACAGTGGAAGTCTTTGCACACAGGGGTATATATTACAATAGCACAGTGTTCAGTATTCAGTAGTACAGCAATACATGTTAATGTCAGGTTACAGAACAGAATTCAGGGAGAGACTAACAAGGATTGTTAAGTGTTACAACAGTACAGGAGCAGCATTCAGTACAAGTGAGTTCAACACCTAGGTCAGAATTACAACAGTACAAGTAGGAGTTCAGTACACACACTTGAGTATTACAACAGAGTGTGCAGGTTCAGAATACAGATCTCAATACAACAGTACAGTGTACAGCTTAGAAGATAGGATACAGTTCAGAGCATTACAATACACACAAGAGCTCAGTACACAGGCTGGAATATCATACAGGGGAAAGTGTAGCACACAGGTGTGAATATTACAATAGTGCAGTGTTCAGTAGTACAGCAATACATGTTAACATCATGATACAGAACCCAGGGGAAGATTAACAAACATGTCTCAATAGAACAATTTAACAATTTCAAGTCAGTACATGGCTCTGAGCATTACAACAGGACAGGTGGTGAAGATTCAACACAAACCTTTGAGAATTTAAGTTCAGCAGCAGAGTCCACACTTAAGAACTTAACCTCAGTCTGGCGGAGGTGAGTTAAGCCATTTGACAATTTAAACTCCGTCTTACAGTTAAGCACACAGCTCTGGCTACAAAAGCAGTATATACACACATAATCAGAACACAGATCTCAGTTCCACATGACAATGTACAGCAAACAACTTAACAGACACTTCTGCGCATCACGATACATGTCAGCTCTCCGTACACAGGCTTGAATATTACAACAGCATACAGTGGAGAGTTTAGCAGACAGGTCTGAATCTTACAAGAGTCCAGTGGTCAGTATACAGGTCTGAGTAGTACAGCAATACATGTTCAGGGCACGATACAGGTCTGAATATTAGAACAGAGTTCAGGGAGAAATTGACAAATATGCATTACAACAGTACAAACATTTGAGAAAAAGTTCAGTAGCGTACTACACGCAGATGAAAACTTAACCTCATGCCCGTTGAGTTTAGTACATCTGTTTGAAAAGTTAAGCTCAGTACACAGGTCAAAGTGTTACAACAGTACAAGTGTGAAACTGAGTATCAGAACAGTAATGTGAATATTACAACACAGGGGAGATTGAAGACAGCTCTGAGTGCTAGAAGACTACAGGGGAAGAGTTCAGCACACAGGTGTTACTGCAATTCAAAAGAGGCAAAAACAGCCCTCTTACCTTGTAAGTGTACCTTAGACAGAATATTACTAGTACATTCACGTGAAATAGATTCAAGAAACGTTTTTAGATACTTTTAAGTACTGGGAAAAAAAGAGGATCCTGCCCACAGACTGAAATACACTCCTTCACTTTCAAGTCTTTGAAATGTGCTCCATCGTACCCCCTGGTGGTTATTTTAAGGGAAATCACACAGAGACACTTGCAGGGCTTATATTTCTGGAGGACATGCTGTGTTTGCGATCTGAATGAGTGCAGGTGAACTGAATTCAACAGCTCGATTTCAAGACCATTTTACCCACAAACGCTACTTACCTGTCAACTCAGCACACAGATGATGTTGAACAGTTCTGGGGTGAAATGTGCTGCACAACCTGTGCTTGCTGGATGGGACTTGTGGAGGAGACCCACAGCAGTGCCCGTGTTTATGACCCGTCTCCTTCCTGGCTGATCCCTTGGAGAAGGAGACAGTGCTCTCTCACAACAGAGGAGCGGACCAGCAGAAAGTCAAACGGTTCTGAACAGTCAAACACACGACAGTGAGGCTTCGATTGAAATACAAACGCCACTTCAAAAAGACCAGAAAGGATTAAGGTTGGTAGGAGAGCCCATTTCATGTGTGTGTACAGCAGCTAGGGAGCAGGAAGGATGTGGCCAACATACAGGACGTTCACAAAGCTGCACTTAAAATTTGTACGATTTTCTGATAATATCAGTTTATTTTGTTAGCGAGATTTAATAACCGGTCTAAGCAAGTTGAGAGAGTTCAGCACACAGGTATATCACAGGATTTAGAATCAGGCTGGATTACAGGCGAGGGATCAGCACACAGGTGGGAGCAGTACAGTACAGGCAAGAGCTCAGCACGCTGGTCTGCCAGTGAGTCACGCTCAGCACAGGCGAGTTCAGCACACAGATTTGTGAATAAAAGTACAGTACAGACGAGACTTCAGAACACTGGTTTATGATTGAGGATAAAAGCGCAGCAAAATAATTCAGTGCACAGGCTTGAGTATTCAAGTACAGTCCAGGTGCATTATACTGGATTGTCATTGAGTATGAACGCTCAGTACAGGAGAGTTCAGCACATGTATTCAAGTTCAGCACACAGATTTGTGAATAAAAATACAGTACAGACAAGACTTCAGAACACTGGTTTATGATTGAGGATAAAAGCGCAGCAAAATAATTCAGTGCACAGGCTTGAGTATTCAAGTACAGTCCAGGTGCATTGTACTGGATTGTCATTGAGTATGAACGCTCAGTACAGGAGAGTTCAGCACATGTATTCAAGTACAGTACAGGCAAGAGTTCAGGACACTGCTGGGTTATGAAGAACATACAGGCTTGAGTTTTAAGAATACTACAGGTGAGGTTTGTATAAAAGCACAGTAAAGCACACTGACTTGTTTATCCACTGATCTGTTCATTATTCAAGCCGAGTCGAGAACTCGGTGCACAGATGTGTCACTGAGTATTGCAGTACAGTGTACAGAGTTCAGTAGGCAGGCCTGACTATCACAATTGAACGTTTTGAGTTCTTCACAGGTGTGCCAAACAGTATTAAAGCTCAGTACAGCCGAGAGTACAGTATACACATTTGAGTACTACAACACTACAGGCAGCAGAACAGCGCAGGCAAGGGCTCAAACTACTGTTTTTTCCATCGACAAGTGCAGTACAAGTGAGTTCAGTACAAAGATTTGGGTATTCAAGTCAAGTACAGGTGAGAGTTCAGCACACAAAGCCCAGCACAGGCAAGTTCAATACACAGGTTTGAGTATTATGGTCCACTACAGGTGAGGGATCAAAATACTGTTTTTTTCCCCACTGAGTATTAAATCTCAGTACAGCACACTGATCTGTCGTTAATTATTCAAGCGCAATACAGTGGAGAAATCAGAACACAGATGTGTCATTGACAATTATAGTATAGTGTACAGGGTTTAGTACACAAGTATGTTTCAGTTCAAAGCATTAAAAGCTCAGTACAGCTGTGAGTTCAGAATACAGGTTTGAGTACAACAACTCTACAGGCAACAGTTCAGCCCCCAGGTTCAAATACTTAATAGCAATACAGTTCTGTATGTCAGTGCGAGTTTTAAGGAACAATATTCGTTAGAATTCAGAACACTACAACACAGCCACTATAATAAAACACTATCAGAACAGTCTGAGCAAAGTACCTTGTTCTGGGATACAAGAGCTGTGTCCCCCTCTGGAATCGAACCCTGAACTCTGCAACCCACCGGTCCTAATCCCAGCTCAGCACTGGGAAGCTGGTGTTTCACAGACCACATGCAGCTGGACTGAGAGAAAGAGCCGAGCAGAGAGACGCCACAGAGGAAGAAATACAGACAGCAGAGAGCTCCTCACCTCCCTCCCAACTCCCCGTCCATACCCGTCTTCCCACTGTCAGCCTGTGGGCATCCTGGGAAAATGAGGTTAAGGAATGGAGGATAGACCAGCCAACCAGCATCCATACCAGTCTTCCCACTGTCAGCCTCTGGACATCCTGGAAAATTAGGGAAACGAGAGACTGGAGTGAGCATCAACCCCCCCTACCCCCCCCAATCACAATTCCACATCCATACCTTCCCACTTTCTTCCTTGAAAATTGGATAAGAATAGAGGAGATACCATCCATACCCACCTTCCCACTGTCAGCCTCGGATCATCCTGGGAAACCTAGGGACAAAATACATCAGAGTTTCTAACCTCCATCTGAACTCATCCAGAGACCAGTGAGATGTTGTTCGCGTTTTGAGAGAGAAACCACAAGTACTCAAACTGTGCAACAACCATTACAACCGAGAGTAACTCCCAACATCACTCGACACAGAGGAGCAGTGGGGGTCCCTTCACAGCTAAAAACAGCAGAGACACGTCTGAGCTCTCTTCCTCTCCCGTTTAGTGTTCCTGCTGAAAAAACAAAAGAACTGCTTTTATTCCTAGTGCTTCTGCTGAAATGACCAATACCGCCTCTATTTCTGATGCTACTTCTTCTAATACAAGTGATGGTACTGAAAGAAACCCACTAGTATTAGTAACTGATAACACAAAAGCAAAACTTCATTAAGCATTACATCAATAATGATACAATATTAACAGTTCTCCTCTCTCACTAGTAGGGCTGTGGGTTCCAGCCCTGGGTGTGACACAGGAGTGACAGGACTAACCTGACCTTGTGCTCGTGCTGGAGGCTGGTGTTGGACTCGGGTTCGAGAGTGTAGTGTCAACAGACCACTGACCAGGTCCTTGTGAGGGCGAGACAGCAGGAGGTCAGGACACAGCCCTGAGGGTCACCCCCTGGCACCCCGACAGGAGGAGGAGTCCTCTTGGGGCTCCAGCTCTCCACCTGGACCAGGGGCATCGGCAGCTCTTCATCATCATCGTCACCCTCACAGGCTCCAGCAGGCAGGCGATGGGAACATCTTGGCCACACATAACTGTCCGGTTTGAAGACTAGATGCTTAGATTAAGAATCAGTACGATGAATAGGCAACCCTGATAAAAAGATGATCTGACTTATACAGATGCAGCCATTCAAAATGCACGAAGCTTGGACAAGCTGTAAACTCAAAGTATTGCCCTGGTCCACCTTATTTTTTTCATTGGCCGTCTTTGTAAAAGTAACACCACAGCATTTCGCAATCACGCATTTGTTTCCAATCACGCAAAGTCCAGTAATTTTAGAGAATCGATTCACCATGCCTTTCACATGCTCATAAAATAGAATGATTTAGGAACATAAACATTACCGTATGCAAACTGTACTGTATACAGTATGTATATTTAATGTCTTTACTGTGCCCATTGTAGTATTGAATATTTATATGGAATTTTACCACTGAAGGGAAATTCATATCTCGTTAGTTAAAGACTTTGATGCTTAAAATGTTTAGGGAGAAATGGAATACTGGTGTGTATGCTTTCTTTAAAGTACCGAGACCAGCCATATACTGTACGTTTAAGTTCCAAAATTAATATCGTTCACACGCGTTACAGTATGCTCCTATTCTTTTTATGCTCAGCTACTAAGATTTCCCTTCAGTGGTAAAATTCCATATAAATATTCAATACTACAACGGACACAGTAAAGACGTTTACTGTAAATCTTTCTACGACAGGCCAACGGACCACGAGTGCCCCTGTTGGTCAACCAGTCATCGTGCGTCACAATGCGCGACGCCATAGCCAATTACCTCCGGTACGTCTGTGTACCGCGCACTTTGAATGGCTGCATCTGTAGGTCATACTGGAGAAAGGGCGTCGCTCAGTTTGGTCAAGAGGGACAGGAACTTCCCCGTCAGACCCCCCAAACTCCTGAAGAACCCAACTGGTCAAACTCTCGTTTCTTCCACGCTGGAAAGAGAAGAGAAACTGTGTGTGTCAAAGGCTCCACAGCCGAAACGTTGCGTTTCCGGTCTTCTCCTTCCAGCCTGGAATAAACCCTTTAACCTGTTCCTCTGCAGCCTGATGTCTGCGTGAGCTGCATTCGCTCCCCGAGCTCCTTCCTTTAGGGAAAGGCACATTGGGATATAGAGGGAAACAAGAACTACAATAAACTTCCGAGTGTGGTTGAAATGTGACCCTCCCCCACCCTTGACATACATCTACGGTATGGTCTAATAAGTCACTTTCTGAACTTTCCACAGGGACTGTAACTCAAAGGGGGGGGGGGGGGTCGAGATGTCAAGTACAGACCCCCCTCTCCCCCAGAACAGAATCAGGCCTCATCAGGAGAGCCAGATTTACATCGCTGCTGGGGTCTGGACACGCCCAGTCCCCCTTATTCCGAGCCATGCACGGGGGATAGACACAGAACCGCGGGATCACATCGGATTCAAGATGACCGAGGGTAACGGGGTGATGGGGGGGAGATTCCTGCCACAGACAACCGGGGAAAACAGTGGTTCCAGAAGCCCGGCCGGTAATATTAATAAGGAAAACACAAGGAGTATTCAAGCCCCTGTCCCAGGTGGTCAACAGATGCAGCTGGAAGGACTGCTACACGAAAACGTATAAAGAATTCTCCAAGCCCCCGTACCAGAAAACCTCAGCAGCTGGTTGAAGTCTCCCATGACGTGTTTTCCCCAAGCCCGGAGATCAACCTGCATCCCTACCCGTCTTCCCACTGCCAGCCTCTAGACATCCGGGAAAATAATACAGGAGACCATCTTACGGTCAGCTTCTGGACATCCTGGAAAATGAGAGACTGGAGAGGGCATCAAACCTACATCACAACTCCCCATCCACACCCGTCTTCCCACTGTCAGCCTCTGGATATCCTGGAAAATACAGGAGAGACCATCTAACCTGCATTCATACCCATCTTCCCACTGTCAGCCTCTGGACATCCCGGAAAATAAGGAAAAAGATGGGAGAGAGTCCAACCTGCCTTCCCCACCATCGGCCTCTGGGCATTACGGAAAACGACACAGGAAAGACCATCTTACTGTCAGCTTCTGGACATCCTGGAAAACGAGAGACTGGAGAGGGGATCCAAAAGGCATCATGGCAAAACGAGAGACTGAGAGAGCATCTAACCTCCATCACAACTCACTGTCCATACCCGTCTTCCCACTGTCAGCCTCTGGCCATCCTGGAAAAGGAGGGAAAGATTACAGGAAAGGCGTCCAACCTGCATCCCTACTAAAGAGGAAAATTACAAACTCAAGGAGACCGTTTCCCCACCACCACCTACTCCTGAACCGTACCACTCTTCCCACTGACTTCCTTGAGAATTAGGGAAAAGAAAACAGGAGACACCATCCAACCTGCATTCATACCCACCTTCCCACTGTCAGCCTCTGGACATCCTGGTACACTAGGGAAAGGAACACAGGAGAGAGTCCAACCTCATCCCCAACACCTCTTCCATACCCGTCTTCCCACTGTCAGCCTCTGGACATCCTGGTACACTAGGGAAAGGAACAGAGGAGAGAGTCCAACCTCATCCCCAACACCTCTTCCATACCCACCTCCCCACTGTCAGCCTCTGGACATCCTGGTACACTAGGGAAAGGAACACAGGAGAGATTCCAACCTCATCCCCAACACCTCATCCATACCCATCTTCCCACTGTCAGCCTCTGGACATCCTGGTACACTAGGGAAAGGAACAGAGGAGAGAGTCCAACCTCATCCCCAACACCTCATCCATACGCATCTTCCCACTGTCAGCCTCTGGACATCCTGGAAAATCTGGGGAAAAAAATATAGATTTACAGCTTACTGTAAAGAAATACAGTTTCTAACCTCCATCTGAACTCCTCATCCATAAAGAGAAACCATAAACTCTACTCAAACTGTGCAACAACTATTACAACCGAGAGTAACTCCCAACATCACTCGACACAGAGGAGCACTGTGGATCCCTTCACGGCTAAAAACAGCAGAGACATGTCTGAACTCTTCAAATCCTAATTGTGGGTTCATCAATATTTCGTTTAAATAAAATGCTACGTCTACTACTGGTCCTACTCAAATTACTCAAATACTGCTTTTTTTTTTTATTTGTGTTCCTCCTGAAAATACATAAACACTGCATCTATTCCTAGTGCTCCTGCTGAAATTAACAATACTACTTTTTTTGTTAGTGTTCTTGCCGAAATTACCAGTACTGCCCTTATTACTGATACTACAACCAATACAATAAAATAACCCTACTAGTATTAACTTAAAAACAATACTTCATTAAGCATTACATCAATAATGATACAATACTAACCGTTCTCCTCTCTCACTAGTAGGGTTGCGGGTTCCAGCCCTGGGTGTGACACAGGAGTGACAGGACTAACCTGACCTTGTGCTCGAGCTGGACTCGGGTTCGAGAGTGTAGTGTCAACAGCACACTGACCAGGTCCTTGTGAGGGCGAGAGACAGCAGGAGGTCAGGACACAGGCCTGAGGGTCACCCCCTGGCACCCCGACAGGAGGAGTCCTCTTGGGGCTCCAGATCTCCACCTGGACAAGGGGCATCGGCAGCTCTTCATCATCATCGTCACCCTCACAGGCTCCAGCAGGCAGGGAGGAGGGGGGGTGACGTGTGTACTTTAGGGTCTTCCTGTTTCCCTAGGGAAAACATGCACAGGAAAACCTCCATCAGCACGAGGAAGGTCAATGTACCAACCACAGAAACGAGGCTCACCACCTCCACCCTTCACACAGCAAACCCCTCCACCCACCACTGCGCGGGTTTGCCAACCGATGAACACGCCCGCAGCGCCATTCACATCCCGACCCATGATGGGGATCTTCTTCAGCCTACGTGCCAAGCGATTGAGGAGACCCTGGAAAAATGAGAAGAGAAAACAGGAGAGATTCCAACCACAGCCCCAACATCTCATCCATACCTGTCTTCCCACTGCCAGCCTCTGGACTTCCTGGAAAATAATACAGGAGTGACCATCTAATCTGCATCCATACCCGTCCTCCCACTGGCAACCTGGGGAATCAGGGAAAGAAGAGACTGAGAGGAGCATCCAAATGCCATCCATACCCGTCTTCCCACTGTCAGCCTCTGGACCTCCCGGAAAATCAATGAAAAATAGGAGACCCCATCCCACCCACATCCCAATTAATCCACACCCGTCTTCCCACTGTCAGCTTCCGGGTATCCTGGAAAGTTAGGAAAGAACACAGGAGAGTCCAAGCTGCAGCTGGACTCCTCATCCTGACCGCTGGGATGTTCTTCATGCCTTTGAGAGAGAAACCACAAGTACGCAAACTGTGCAGCAACTATCACAACCGAGAGTGACTCCCAACATCACTCGACACAGAGGAGCCGTGGGGGTCCCTTCACGTCCGAACTCTCTTCCACTCCTGACGGGGGGTTCGTCCAGATCATCTCCCGTCAGGAAGGCGAGGGGGACAGAGGAAGGTCCAGAGGCTTCAGCTCCGTGCCAACAAGCCCTTTGGAAGGGTGGCCAGGGGGAGGCCCTGCTGTCGGAGGAGGAGCAGACCGAGGCACCTGGAGCTTGTCCACCGCTGGTCAGAGGAGGCCAAAACTGGACTTTCCGGCCCCGGTCATCGTGGGTACCTGTGGCGCAAGACCTCCTGTACCAGATGGGGGGGGGGGTCCGCGATGCTCTGGGCCTGCACTCCCGCCGCTGGTCCGATGGCAGCAGGAGCTCTCAGCGGTACCAGACCCGGTCCCCTCGGGCCTCAGGAGGCTGCGTCGGCGGCCGGAGACGGATCTCCCGACGGGACGAGGAACCAGACCGCACCGCGGCGTCGACGGAGACGGGGCCGACACCGGACAAGGAAAGGACAGCAGGGCTTCGCCACGGCCCTCTCGGTCCCCCCGACGCGAGCCCTGCTGAAGACCTCAGGTCCGAGCTGGAGAGGGCTGCCCATCAGCGCCAGGGAAGAGGCTTAGCTTGGACCCCTCAAGCGAACAAGACGGTAACCCCTCGTTCTGGTCAATGTGCCTCTTCTGCCCCGTAAGAAGAAGAAAGAACCAACTGCAGGCTCGTCATCTGATCCTTTTGACGCCGATGCTACAACCCCAGAACGTTCAGCTGAGCTCCAAACATCCTCCTCCAAATACAAGTCCCCTTCTCCCCTCTCGAGAGCACAGGGGTCCGTCATGAGGACGTGTCTGCGGGGAGAAGAGGGCTCCCCATACGGACACTCAGAACGAGCGCTGCTGCCGCCGCCACCGCCGGCCTGCTGTGCGAAACCCGTGACCTTTGACCCGACCGGAGGCTGCTCTCGCGCCGTTATGAGCGCGTCCTCTCCAAGCGCGTGAAGCCGGGACCCTGCTGGACCCACACCGAACCGGAGCGAGGAGTCGTCTGCCTCAACAGCGCACACCTGCGCCCCTCGGGGACCGGGAAGGGCTCTGCATGGAGGAACGGCCCGGGACGATCCCTCCCAGAGTGCTCACCCACCTGATCCAGAGCTGCAGGAACAGACGTCCGGCCATCATCCTCCCCAGGGGAAGATCCACCAAGAGCTCAATACAGGGGAGCAAGAATTGTGTCTCCTTTGTTTCGGGGAAAGTTCTATCTAATGTTTTGTCTTGTTGACTCCGGGATGTTTCATCATTAATTCAGGATAATTGATTCCTTGTGCTGGAAATATATTTCTTCCCATTTACCAAGGGGTGCCAACGCTTCGGGAATCCGCTGTATACAATAAAGATACAGGAAAAACATCGTCTGGTTTCGTGACTAGGAATTTAAATTAACAACCAGTTCAGGTAATATACTGTATAACATAAGTACACAGGAAACACACCGTCTGTTTTCGTGATTGGGCAGCACAATTAAGAGCCAGTTCGGTGAGTACATAAGGATAAAAAAGGAAAAGCTAGTCCAGTTTAGTGACTGGGCAGCACAATTCAGAACCAGTTCGGTGAAGACTGTACATCACAGTTCTTGAGAAAAGAACACCATTTGGTTTAGTGACTAGAAATTAAAATGAACAACTAGTACAGGTGAATATATTACAAATATTTAGGAGAAACGCTGTGTGGTTTAGTGGCTGGACAGCACTTGCATGGTGAAGATGTGGAAGGATCAAGGAAGACCATCGTCTGGTTCAGAGACTAGACGCTACAATTTAAAAACAGTTCGGTGAATGCATAACAACCGTTTAGCAAAACACCATCTGCTTTAGTGGCTGGTAATTAAAATAAACCAGTCCAGGGAACAGATAAGACAACTTCAAAGGAAGACCCGTCTAGTTCAGCGGTTAGGAAATTAACAACCATTTTGGCCAATACAGAATTATCCAGAAAAGACTCCTTCAGGTTTAACAACCAGTACGGGGAATACTAAAAATAATTATCCTGGAAGAACACCATCTGCTTTAGTGACGAGACGGTACAATTAACAAGCAGAACAGTGAATATCTCTCATACCTGTATAGAAAAAACCCATAACTGGTTGAGTGACCAGAAACTCAAACTCACAACCAGTACAGCAAGTATATGTAACAGTGTGTAGGGTCAACAGCCCACTGACCAGGTCCTTGTGGGCGAGAGACAGCAGGTGGTCAGGACACAGCCCTGAGGGTCACCCCCTGGCACCCCGACAGAAGGAGTCCTCTTGGGGCTCCAGCTCTCCATCTGGACCAGGGGCATCAGCAGCTCTTCATCATCATCATCACCCTCACAGGCTCCAGCAGGCAGGCGAAGTAACTAGAACTAGTTACTAGAAATTAAAGTTAACAACCACTACAGTGAAGATATAAAAAGACATTCATGAAAAACACCGTCTGCTTCACTGGAAAGTAAAATGAATAACCAGTCCAGTGCATCTATAACACAAATCCATCATTACACCACCTGGTTTAGTGATGAGACTGTACAATTAACAACCACTGTGGTGAATACATACTGTAGGATAATTAATGAGGAAAAGCTGCATGATTTAGTGACTCCAAAGTAAAATTAAGAACCAGTAGAGTGAATATAAGATTATTAATAAGGAAAAAGACTGTCTGGTATAATGACTAGGAAGTACAATTATCAACCAGTACAGAGAATATAGAAGATAAGGAGAAACTGTCCAGTTTAGGGACTAAAAATTAAAAGTTAACAACCTAATAACCAGTAAAGTGAATATACAACAAGTCATCATGAAAAACACCGCCTGGTTTAGAGACTAGACAGAAAATTTAACAGCCGGTACAGTGAATATAGAGAATAATATGGAAAACTGTCTGGATTGCGACTAGAAATTAACATAAAAGGGAAGAATAATTAATACATAATTATTCAGGAAAACTGTCCGATTTAGCGACTAGAAACTACAATTAACAACGACGACGGTAAATATACAAGATAACCAATAAGGAAAAACTCCGTCTGATTTAGTGACAAAGCGGTAAAATTAAAAACCAGTACAGAGAACAGATAAAATTACTCAGGAAAAACACCGTCTCTTTTAGCGAGTAGAAATTAAAATTAGCAAGGACCCAGTACGGCGAATATATAACAATTATTGAAAAAAACACCCCTTTTGGTTTAACAACCAGCACGGGAAATATACAAAATAATTATCCCGGAGGAACACCGGCTGGTTTAGTGACTAAACAGTAAAATTAACAACCAGCACGGCGATTACATAGAATAAATATTCAGGAGTAACTCCGTCTGGATTAGTGACTAATCAGTAAAATGACCAACCAGTACAAGGTTATTATTCAGGAAAAACACCTTCTGGTTTAGTAACTACACAGCACAAAATACAAACATTACTGCGAACATTTGTTCAATTGCAAAAAACACCGTCTCTTTTAGCGACTAGAAATTAAAATTAGCAACCACCCAGTACGGAGAATAGATAATTATTGAAAAAAACACCCTTTCTGGTTTAACAACCAGTACGGGAAATATACAAAATATTATCCCCGAGAAACACCATCTGGTTGAGTGATGAGACAATTAACAACCACTGTGGTGAATACATACTGTAGGATAATTAATCAAGAAAAACTCCGTGATTTAGTGACTCCAAAGTAAAATTAACAACCAGTAGAGTGAATATAAGATCATTAATAAGGAAAAAGACTGTCTGGTATAATGACTAGGAAGAACAATTTTTAACCAGCACAGTACAGAGAATATAGAAGATAATTAATAAGGAGAAACTGTCTAGTTTAGTGACTAGAAATTAAAAGTTAACAACCTAATAACCAGTAAAGTGAATATACGACATAAGTCGTCATGAAAAACACCGCCTGGTTTAGAGACTAGACAGAAAATTTAACACCCAACACGGTGAATATAGAGCATAATAATGGAAATCTGTCTGGATTGCGACTAGAAATTAATATAAAAATGGAGATTATTTAATATATAACAATTATTCAGGGAAAATCTGTCCGATTTAGTGACTAGAAACTACAATTAACAACGACGACGGTGAAAATATAAGATACTAATAAGGAAAAACTCCGTCTGGTTTAGTGACAAAGCGGTAAAATTAAAAACCAGAACAGAGGACAGATAAAATTATTATTCAGGAAAAACAGGCTATTTTAGCGAGTAGAAATTAAAATTAGCAATCACCCAGTGCGGCAAATATATAACAATTATTAAAAAAACACCCCTTTTGGTTTAACAACCAGCACGGGAAATATACAAAATAATTATCCCGGAGGAAAACCGGCTGGTTTAGTGACTAGACAGTAAAATTAACAACCACTATGGTGAATACATAGGATAATTAAAAAAGAAAAACTCAGTGATTTAGTGACTCCACAGTAAAATTAACAACCAGTAGAGTGAATATAAGATCATTAATAAGGAAAAAGACTGTCTGGTATAATGACTAGGAAGTACAATTATTAACCAGTACCGGACAGAGAATATAGAAGATAATTAATAAGGAGAAACTGTCCAGTTTAGTGACTAGAAATGTAAAGATTAACAACCTAAAAACCAGTAAAGTGAATATACGACATAAGTCGTCATGAAAAACACCGCCTGGTTTAGCGACTAGAGATTAAATTGAACAAGTAGCGCAGTGAATTCATAATATAATCGATTAGGACAATCACCGTCCAGTTTAACGCGCAGACAGCGCAATTAACAACCAGGACGCCGAATGTATAAGATAAGACAAAACTCCGTCTGGTTTAGCGACTAGACAGTACCCTGAATATACAAGATAACTAATAAGAAAACTCCGTGTGGTTTAGTGAATTAGCAGTCAAATTAAAAAAAACCGGTACAGGGAATTGCAGGAAAAACACCGTCTATGTTGGCGTCTAGCAATTAAAATAAACAACCTGTACGGCGAATATATTACAATTATTTTTTAAAAAGCACCTCTTCTGGTTTAACAACCAGTACGGGAAATATACAAAATAATTACCCCGGAGGAACGCCGGCTGGTTTGTTTACTGGACAGCACAATTAACGAGCAGGGCGGCAGAGATATAACTTCATTATTCAGACAAAACACCGTCTGGTTCAGTCAACGTAACAACCAGTCCAGTGTAAAGGCAAGACAATGAATACGGAAAAACTCTGTCTGGTTTAGTGACTAGAAATGACAATTAACAACCAATATGGTGAAGATATAAAATAAGTACCCATGGAAAAACTCCGTGTGGTTTAATGACTCGACAGTACAATTAACAACAGTGCGGTGGATATATTAGATACAAAATAAAAGAACACCGCGTGGTTTAGTGACCATTTCACTGAATACACAGTCAGGGAAAACACTTAATAAATGGGAAAAAAAAAACAGTTCTTACTAACGGGGACAGTTAACATCCGAGGAGAGCAGGACGCCGTTACTCGATTGTTCAGTTTGCAGACGAAGTAGCGTCGAGCGCCCTTCCGCCGGTCAATTAAGCAGGAGAGTCTACTTCCACAGCTCAATTTAAAAGCAGAGTCCACTTCCGCCGCGTAATTAAACAGCAGTCCACTTCCGCCCCTCAATTTAACAGCCGAGCTCACTTCCGCCCTTCAATTAAACAGCAGAGTCCACTTCCGCCGCGTAAATAAACAGCAGAGTCCACATTCCCTGACAGCCTTCACACAGGAGACTGAGGGAGCCGCCAGCCCCGTGTCCCTCCTCTCCGATGACACTCCTCCTCCAGGGAAATGATCCTTAAGTTATATAGAAACGCCACGTATTCGCGGGTCATTTCAGGACTCACCTACAGTAGGTCTAAAATACAGTATTCATCTGGACCCTGAATAACAGACAGCACTCTGAGCACACAGTGCAGTGATCATTACAGTGAACACACAGTGCAGCGATTATTACAGTGAACACAGTGCAGTGATTCTTACAGTAACTATACAGTGCAACAATTATTACAGTGAACACACAGTACAGCAATAATACTGAATGTCCAGTACAGCGATTATTACAGTGAGTTCACAGTGTGGCCATTATTACAGTGAATTCACAGTGCAGTGATAATTATACAGACTAACCAGTGCAGTGATTATTACAGTGAATATCAAGCACAGTGATTGTCCACCTCAGTGAATACCCAGGACAGTGATTGTCCGCCTCAGTGAATACCCAGGACAGTGATTGTCCGCCTCAGTGAATACCCAGGACAGTGACTGTCCACCTCAGTGAATACCCAGGACAGTGATTGTCCGCCTCAGTGAATACCCAGGACAGTGATTGTCCGCCTCAGTGAATACCCAGGACAGTGACTGTCCGCCTCAGTGAATACCCAGGACAGTGACTGTCCGCCTCAGTGAATACCCAGGACAGTGATTGTCCGCCTCAGTGAATACCCAGGACAGTGATTGTCCGCCTCAGTGAATACCCAGGACAGTGACTGTCCATCTCAGTATGGTGAATATGTCCAGTGCCATTTGGTGATCTCAGCTCTGAGTGCTGTGTTGCACAATGCAGTAGATGACACAATGTCTCTATTACTCCATCTCTGTGTGTAAAGGGAGCAACCACAGACACACTGTTGCACAACAGAGAAGACAACACAGTGTCCCCATGACTGAGCGCTGCTGTGCTGTAACAGCTGAGACACACACACACCTGGTCCACGATAGACGCGCGCGTGGACACAGGTGAACGTGTTTCTGGCTGAAAGCTGACTGCTGGAGGGGAGCACCAGGATTGTGCAATTGTGTGTGGGGGGGTGGATCAGGGTGGAGGTAGAGTCTGTCTGTGTGTCGGGTAAATCACACAGCGCCCCCCGGTGGAGACTTGATGTAACCTCCACCTCCTCCTATTTCCCTGTCCTGAGGTCCGAGTAAACGGTGGTCTCGCCCTCCCTGGGGACGCCCTGTCCTCTCGGGGGTCCTGCTGCCGCCTCTGCGAAGTTCACAGTGGAGTAGCTGACCTCATCGCCGCCCGGAGCGCTGGGGGAGCCCTGGACCGCCTGGGAGAGGGAGAGAGAGAGACCCCCGGACAGGTCACACTCGGACACAGGGAGGAGGCTGAGCACAGCCCCGCTGGGGGGGTCTGCTCGAACCCGGGGCCGTGTTACCGTGGGCTCTGCGGGGCGGGCGCAGACAGGGAGGTCTCCGGCGACGTCCTCTCTCTCCTCACGAGCCGCCCGGCCTGCGAATAACGAGCAGAACCAGGACTGAGGCCCAGAGCCGTGCTTCTGTACACAGAGGGGGGTGGGGGTGGGGAACAAGCTGCCCAGCCCTGTGGTTGAAGCCGATACCCTGGCTTCTCTCCAGACAGAGCTGGGTGAGCTCCTCCATTCAGGACAGGAGGCTCTTCTGTACACAGAGAGTGGTGGGGGTGTGGAACAAGTTTAAAATCAAAGGTGACTGAGATACTCAGACTTAATAAGCAGCCACCAATCCATTGTGCTTAAATAAAAAAGGTCAAAGGTGAACTCTGGTTTTTAAGGCTGCTGTAGGGGAACAGACCTGTCACCTTCCTCCTCCTCCTCCTCCTCTTCATCGTGACGACAGCGACAAGCACCAGCAGGACACAGAGGACAGCGGCTACTGGCACAAGAACTTTCACCAGGAAATCGTCCTCTGTGAGAAACAATGAATCAGGATAAAACAGGAATCAAACTCCGTTCAAGAATTAATACCCTACCTGTGAGGAGACTGGTGTAGGTATCAGGTCTGTCTCACTCTCACAATAATACCCTACCTGTGAGGAGACTGGTGTAGGTATCAGGTCTGTCTCACTCTCACAATAATACCCTACCTGTGAGGAGACTGGTGTAGGTATCAGGTCTGTCTCACTCTCACAATAATACTCTACCTGTGAGGTGAAGGGTGTAGGTATCAGAGGTCTTCATCACTCCTCTCTCTCTCAGTACACATGTCCTGGTCCTCATGTGGTCTGAACTCTGCAGCTTCATTGACAAGCTGCTGAAATATCTGTCCTGGCTGATTTCCACTGTGTCCATGTGGTCACTCTCCCAGGTCACTTGGACATCAGCAGGTACCCCAGCACAGCTTTGAAATCCTCCCCCACAGTCCAGACCACACTGGAGAGTGAGGACTGTGTCTGTCTTCAATCCTCCAGAGGGACTGGCAGAGACTGCAGAATGACATCACATGTGTCTTCAGCACAGGGACAGACACTGTTTCACACACTGACATGATCAATGAGTCCAGACAGCAGATCAGAGCACAGGAAGGACAGACAGAGAGACAGAAGACCTGCAGATTCCTGACTGGACTCATCAGGACCAGCACTGGGCTGGAGAGACAGAGGGGACAGTTAATGGAGACTGACGGACTGAAACACAGAGACACGTCCTCAGGTCCTCAGACTTACTGGACAGCAGGTAGAGATCAACAGTGGTGCGTCCAGGTCTATAATACTTTCCATTGACATACTGCTCACAGATGTACTGTCCAGTGTCCTGAGTGTTGAGATTGTGGATGTGTAGAGACCAGTCAGACCCCACACTCATTCTCTGGGCTCTTTCTGGGTCTCTGACTGTGATCTTCTGTTCTCTGTTTACTATCCTCACTGGCGCCTCAGTTTTGTGATGAAAGAGCCACTCAAAATAATACTCCTGATAGTCTCTGGACCCCAGACAGGACATGTTGACTGACCCCCCCACAGTGGAGTACAGAGACACACCTGAGGAGAGAAAATAACACAACAGTAACACCTGATACCACCACACCTCCCACTGTGTCTCCTTTCACTGCTGACACAACACCTCCCACTGTGTCTCCTTTCACTCCTGACACAACACACCTCCCACTGTGTCTCCTTTCACATCTGACAACACACCTCCCACTGTGTCTCCTTTCGCACCTGATACCACCAGCCCTCCCACTGTCTCCTTTCACTGCTGACACCACCACACCTCCCACTGTGTCTCCTTTCACTCCTGACACCACCACACCTCCCACTGTGTCTCCATTCACTGCTGATACCACAACACCTCCCACTGTGTCTCCTTTCAGTCCTGACACCACACCTCCCACTGTGTCTCCTTTCACTCCTGACACCACACCTCCCACTGTGTCTCCTTTCACTCCTGACACCACAACACCTCCCACTGTCTCTCCTTTCACTCCTGACACCACAACACCTCCCACTGTCTCTCCTTTCACTCCTGACACCACAACACCTCCCACTGCGTCTCCTTTCACTCCTGACCCCTCACAAGACATGACTGACCCCCCCACAGCGGAGTACAGAGTCACACCTGAGGAGAGAGAAACAACACAACAGTAACACACACGCAAACTGCTGCACAATTAGGACGCAGTCTCTGGACAAGCTGTGCTGTCATTAGCTGGTACACACACACTCACACAGTGTTGCACAATGGAGGAGACGACACAGCCGGTCCCCGTCTCTGTAACAGATCAGACACACACAAACGCACCATTGAAAACACTTCTATACAAGACAGAGCAGTTACCAACACAGAAACACACTTTCTTCAGTCTGTACGCCTACACAACCCACTCAGACTGAGACACTGGCTCCACACACACAGTCACACACAGTCACACACAGTTACACACAGTCACAGCTGTGGTCTCGTCTTACCCTTCTCTCCCAGCGTGTGACCCCAGAAAGAGAGAGAGACCAGCAGACAGAAGACGGGGAGCCCCATTTCCTCACTGACACGTCTCCTCCGAGCGCCGGAGCAGAAGACAGGAGGAGGAGACGGACGCCGAGATTGGCCAACTCCGGGGCAGGAAGTGGAGAGCAGCACTTCCTGTGTTGCTCCAGGAGCAGCCCCAGCCCCTGACTCTCACTGACAGGCAGGCCGGCGGGAGACCAGCCAAGACACTGGCCACATCTGGGGTCTGTCCTGCCCCCTGAGGAGCAGCCCAGTCCACTGGCCCCCCCAGACTCAGACTTTGGGCCCCCCACAGCTGTGGGAGAGTCTGTCTCTCCGAGCCTCAGGGCCAGAACTGCTCTTGGGGTTCAGGCAGAACTAGGAGGTTTACTGCTGAGGGTGGGATCAGGCCTAGAGTTGCAGTTGGTGTTGGGGTTTGTGATAGATTTGGGGAAATGATTGGGGTTTCAGGTAAAATCCTACCCCCAGATCAAGCAAGGGCTGAGGTTAGAGTTTAGGTTAGGATAATGTCTCGACTCGGGGTTTAATTCAGTTGTTGAGGGCCGAGGTGGGGTTTGTGTTCTTGTGAAATTCAACCTTAAAGAAGAAATCTTAGATTCCCAAAGAGCAGCGACTCCTCACGACCTGGACAAGACGAGCGTTTATTAAAGACTCAAAGGTGTCCTGTTTCCAGCCATCATTTTTTTTTTAAAGAAGGACGAATCCAAGCCGTGCAGAAAACCCCCACCCACCCCAAAAAAAAAGCAAAAAATTAAAAACGAGCCCTGGTATATCTGGGAAAGAGAAAGGAAAAGCCGTCCAGACCTGCCTGTGGACACCCACCCCGGGCTGGAGAGAGGACAAGGGGCGACCGCTGCGCCCCGAAAAACGAAGCGCGTTGGGGATCCCCCTCCCCGAGACACGAGCTTAAGCTGGGGGGCCGCCGGCTCTCGGGAGGGCTGACTTCGGGGTCCTGCTCTGCAGCAGGGGCGAGGGGAAACGCAGCGTCACCCCGTGCTCAGCGGGAAGCCACCCCACTGGCTTCAGCGCCCTGTCACAGCCGGTCCTGGGGGACCCCCGCGGACCCCCGCGGCTCGAGCGGGAGGGGGGGGGTGGTATTCACAAGGACAGTTCGGAGATGAAGGCTTCTGTCGAGCGCGACGGGTCAGAGAGGAGGGCGGTGAGGAGGAAGAGGGTGAACGAGCGCGCCCCGGCCCGGCCCGCCGGGACCCACCGGGGGAGAGGTTAGCGCCGTCAAGGGGAGACCCCCCATCACGACACGGACCCGGGCCCGGACCCCCGCGACAGACGGAGCAGGAGCCCCTAACCCGCACAACAGCAACAGGGGGCTCTCGCGGGGAGAGCAGACCACGCAGCGGACACGGGGGGGGGGGGGGGGTCCCGTCCCCCGGACAGTCTGTCCGGAGCCGGGACAGTCAAGAGCCGGTTGACTGAGGGACCAGGACAGTCAAGAGCCGGTTGACTGAGGGACCAGGACAGTCAAGAGCCTGTTGACTGAGGGACCAGGACAGTCAAGAGCCTGTTGACTGAGGGACCAGGACAGTCAAGAGCCTGTTGACTGAGGGACCAGGACAGTCAAGAGCCTGTTGACTGAGCGACCAGGACAGTCAAGAGCCGTTTGACTGAGGGACCAGGACAGTCAAGAGCCTGTTGACTGAGGGACCAGGACAGTCAAGAGCCGGTTGACTGAGGGACCAGGACAGTCAAGAGCCGGTTGACTGAGGGACCAGGACAGTCAAGAGCCGGTTGACTGAGGGACCAGGACAGTCAAGAGCCGGTTGACTGAGGGACCAGGACAGTCAAGAGCCGGTTGACTGAGGGACCAGGACAGTCAAGAGCCTGTTGACTGAGGGACCAGGACAGTCAAGAGCCTGTTGACTGAGCGACCAGGACAGTCAAGAGCCGGTTGACTGAGGGACCAGGACAGTCAAGAGCCGGTTGACTGAGGGACCAGGACAGTCAAGAGCCTGTTGACTGAGGGACCAGGACAGTCAAGAGCCTGTTGACTGAGCGACCAGGACAGTCAAGAGCCGGTTGACTGAGGGACCAGGACAGTCAAGAGCCTGTTGACTGAGGGACCAGGACAGTCAAGAGCCTGTTGACTGAGCGACCAGGACAGTCAAGAGCCTGTTGACTGAGGGACCAGGACAGTCAAGAGCCTGTTGACTGAGGGACCAGGACAGTCAAGAGCCTGTTGACTGAGCGACCAGGACAGTCAAGAGCCGGTTGACTGAGGGACCAGGACAGTCAAGAGCCTGTTGACTGAGGGACCAGGACAGTCAAGAGCCTGTTGACTGAGCGACCAGGACAGTCAAGAGCCGGTTGACTGAGGGACCAGGACAGTCAAGAGCCTGTTGACTGAGCGACCAGGACAGTCAAGAGCCGTTTGACTGAGGGACCAGGACAGTCAAGAGCCGGTTGACTGAGCGACCAGGACAGTCAAGAGCCGGTTGACTGAGGGACCAGGACAGTCAAGAGCCTGTTGACTGAGGGACCAGGACAGTCAAGAGCCGGTTGACTGAGGGACCAGGACAGTCAAGAGCCTGTTGACTGAGCGACCAGGACAGTCAAGAGCCGGTTGACTGAGGGACCAGGACAGTCAAGAGCCTGTTGACTGAGGGACCAGGACAGTCAAGAGCCGGTTGACTGAGCGACCAGGACAGTCAAGAGCCTGTTGACTGAGGGACCAGGACAGTCAAGAGCCGGTTGACTGAGCGACCAGGACAGTCAAGAGCCGGTTGACTGAGGGACCAGGACAGTCAAGAGCCTGTTGACTGAGGGACCAGGACAGTCAAGAGCCTGTTGACTGAGGGACCAGGACAGTCAAGAGCCTGTTGACTGAGGGACCAGGACAGTCAAGAGCCTGTTGACTGAGGGACCAGGACAGTCAAGAGCCGGTTGACTGAGGGACCAGGACAGTCAAGAGCCTGTTGACTGAGGGACCAGGACAGTCAAGAGCCGGTTGACTGAGGGACCAGGACAGTCAAGAGCCTGTTGACTGAGGGACCAGGACAGTCAAGAGCCGTTTGACTGAGCGACCAGGACAGTCAAGAGCCTGTTGACTGAGGGACCAGGACAGTCAAGAGCCTGTTGACTGAGGGACCAGGACAGTCAAGAGCCTGTTGACTGAGGGACCAGGACAGTCAAGAGCCTGTTGACTGAGGGACCAGGACAGTCAAGAGCCGGTTGACTGAGGGACCAGGACAGTCAAGAGCCTGTTGACTGAGGGACCAGGACAGTCAAGAGCCGGTTGACTGAGGGACCAGGACAGTCAAGAGCCGGTTGACTGAGGGACCAGGACAGTCAAGAGCCGGTTGACTGAGCGACCAGAACAGGACATTTATCCAGTCCAGTGGACAGTCAGCTTGGAGAATATCCAGTCCAGTATTTATCCAGTCTAGTGGACAGTCACTTGGAGACTATCCAGTATTTATCCAGTCCAGTGGATGGTCACTTGGAGAATATCCAGTCCAGTATTTATCCAGTCCAGTGGACAGTCACTTGGAGACTATCCAGTATTTATCCAGTCCAGTGGACAGTCACTTGGAGACTATCCAGTATTTATCCAGTCCAGTGGACAGTCACTTGGAGACTATCCAGTATTTATCCAGTCCAGTGGACAGTCACTTGGAGACTATCCAGTATTTATCCAGTCCAGTGGATGGTCAGCTTGCAGACTATCCAGTCCAGTATTTATCCAGTCCAGTGGACAGTCAGCTTGGAGAATATCCAGTCCAATATTTATTCAGTCCAGTGGATAGTCAGCTTAGAGACTATCCAGTATTTATCCAGTCCAGTGGATGGTCAGCTTGGAGAATATCCAGTCCAGTATTTATTCAGTCCAGTGGATAGTCAGCTTGGTGACTATCCAGTATTTATCCAGTCCAGTGGATGGTCAGCTTGGTGACTATCCAGTATTTATCCAGTCCAGTGGATGGTCAGCTTGGAGAATATCCAGTCCAGTATTTATTCAGTCCAGTGGATAGTCAGCTTGGTGACTATCCAGTATTTATCCAGTCCAGTGGATAGTCAGCTCAGAGAATATCCAGTCCAGTAATTCATCCAGTCCAGTGGATAGTCACTTGGAGAATATCCAGTCCAGTATTTATCCAGTCCAGTGGATGGTCACTTGGTGACTATCCAGTATTTATCCAGTCCAGTGGATAGTCATTTTGTTGCGTAACCAGTACAGCCAAGCAAGCAATTCAATTGATTACCATATAGTGATCTGACTGAATTATTTGACAGCGATTTGGTGAATATGACTGAATGCGTTACTCCCAGAACCAACACAGTAAAAAAAAACAGGTACTTGATGAGCACGAGGATGAGGATGAGTCTTAAGTGGGATAATCCTCTCCTTTTTCAACATCTCTCATTCAGGTTCGAGTGTTTTCAGAGAGCCGTTTCCCCCCGGGCTGCCTGTCCCCTTCAATATTTACGCTGCGGCTCAAAACAAGATGAAGCAGGGCGTTTTTTAAAAAAAAAGGAAGCAGGAAGTCAGAAGTCAGGAAGTGTTAGAAGGACGGACAGGAAGTCAGCTCAGCGGCTGGAGCTCCATCCCCGGTGGCACTTCCTCTGCAGGGAGAATAAGAGGAGCCTGAGCTCAGAGGAGGGGCTGTGGACTCGGCAAAACGCAATTAAACCTTTTTTTAAAAAAATAAATAAAACAGTACTAAACAGACGCAAGTTACTGGAGTTTACAGCCTGTGGACAGACCTGCTCTAGACTGACTCCACTGCTCTGTTACTGGAGTTTACAGCCTGTGGACAGACCTGCTCTAGACTGACTCCACTGCTCTGTTACTGGAGTTTACAGCCTGTGGACAGACCTGCTCTAGACTGACTCCACTGCTCTGTTACTGGAGTTTACAGCCTGTGGACAGACCTGCTCTAGACTGACTCCACTGCTCTGTTACTGGAGTTTACAGCCTGTGGACGGACCTGCTCTAGACTGACTCCACTGCTCTGTTACTGGAGTTTACAGCCTGTGGACAGACCTGCTCTAGACTGACTCAACTGCTCCGTTACTGGAGTTTACAGCCTGTGGACAGACCTGCTCTAGACTGACTCCACTGCTCTGTTACTGGAGTTTACAGCCTGTGGACAGACCTGCTCTAGACTGACTCCACTGCTCTGTTACTGGAGTTTACAGCCTGTGGACAGACCTGCTCTAGACTGACTCCACTGCTCTGTTACTGGAGTTTACAGCCTGTGGACAGACCTGCTCTAGACTGACTCCACTGCTCTGTTACTGGAGTTTACAGCCTGTGGACAGACCTGCTCTAGACCGACTCCACTGCTCCGTTACTGGAGTTTACAGCCTGTGGACAGACCTGCTCTAGACTGACTCCACTGCTCTGTTACTTGCCTGTGAGTTTGCTGTTCCTCCTCTTGTTGAAGATGATGAGTCCAATGACCAGAGGGATGATCAAAACGATGATGAAAACAGTCAGTCTGAGTGACGTCTCCGCTAATGACAATTGAACTGAGAGAGATAGTAATTATTTTAAATTATCTGTTATTCAAAACGAAACGTCAGGGATCAAAGCACTTTTCTACTGAGCTGAACTTGGATTTCACTGTACAAAGCTCATAAAATAAATGTATTTTAAAAATATTTAGTTACAGAGAGAGTCACAGTATTACTCTTTAAAGTATACCTATACTCTATACCTGTGAGGTGAATGGTGTAGGTATCAGAGGTCTTCATCACTCCTCTCTCTCTCAGTACACATGTCCAGTTCCTCATGTGGTCTGAACTCTGCAGCTTCATTGACAAGCTGCTGAAATGTCTGTCCTCTCTGATGTCCACTGTGTCCATGTGGTCACTCTCCCAGGTCACTGTGACTCCAGCGGGTACCCCAGGACAGCTCTGAAATCCGTCCCCACAGTCCAGACCACACTGGAGAGTGAGGACTGTGTCTGTCTTCAATTCTCCAGAGGGACTGGCAGAGACTGCAGAATGACATCACATGTGTTTTCAGAACAGGGACAGACACTGTTTCACACACTGACATGATCAATGAGTCCAGACAGCAGATCAGAGCACAGGAAGGACAGACAGAGAGACAGAGGACCTGCAGATTCCTGACTGGACTCATCAGGACCAGCACTGGGCTGGAGAGACAGAGGGGACAGTTAATGGAGACTGACTGACTGTGAAACACAGGGACATCAGACTCAGACTTACTGGACAGCAGGTAGAGATAAACAATTGTTCGTCCAGGGAGATAAAAACTTCCATTGACGTTCTGCTCACAGATGTAGACTCCAGTGTCCTGAGTGTTGAGTGAGTGGATGTGTAGAGACCAGTCAGACCCCAGACTCAATCTCTCAGGCCTTCCTGCTTCACTGACTGTGATCATCTCCTTACTGTTCAGAATTCTGATTGGCTCAGATTTGTGATAAAAGCTCCACTCAAAGTAATACTCCTGATGGCATCTCGAACCCTCACAGGACATGTTGACTGACCCCCCCACAGTGGAGTACAGAGTCACACCTGAGGAGAGAAAATAACACAACAGTAACACCTGACACCACCACACCTCCCACTGTGTCTCCTTTCACTGCTGACACCACCACACCTCCCACTGTGTCTCCTTTCACTCCTGATACCACCACACCTCCCACTGTCTCTTGTTTCACTGTTGATACCACCACACCTCCCACTGTGTCTCCTTTCACTGCTGATACCACCACACCTCCCACTGTGTCTCCTCTCACTCCTGACACCACCACACCTCCCACTGTGTCCCCTTTCACTGCTGACACTACAACACCTCCCTCTGTGTCTCCTTTCACTCCTGACACCACCACACCTCCCACTGTGTCTCCTTTCACTCCTGACACCACCACACCTCCCACTGCGTCTCCTTTCACTCCTGACACCATAACACCTCCCACTGTGTCTCCTCTCACTCCTGACACCACCACAACTCCCTCTGTGTCTCCTTTCACTGCTGACACTACAACACCTCCCTCTGTGTCTCCTTTCACACCTGATACCACAACACCTCCCACTGCGTCTCCTTTCACTCCTGACACCACCACACCTCCCACTGTGTCTCCTTTCACTCCTGACACCACAGCACTGCCACACATTGTCACACACACGCACGCGCACGCGGCCACGCCCCGGTGCGTACGCAGTGACGGGGGCCTGGAAGACGGGCGAGGTGAAAGAGCGACACGCGACCTTTTCGAAGCCAGCAGCACACCCTCTCACGCACCCTGACTCCCAGTACCGAGGCCCGGGTGCGGGTCTCTGGACTCGGGGGGAAAATGCCGACGCCCAGACGAGGAGTGAAGCCCGCTGTCGCTGGCTCACTAGTACAAGAGCTGAGGAACTCTCCCCCCCAGCCCCCCAACCCCACCCGCCGGCAAAGCCCTGATCCGAGACTCACCTTCCACCCCCAGTCCCGCAGCCCAGGCCAGGAGGGAGAGCAGGGGGACGAGGGACGAAGCCCGGAGCAGGAGATCCATCCTCGTCTGGCTACTGCTCTTCCTTCACGGAGGAGGGGTAGAAATAGCTGCAGCTCAGCACCGATCAGCAGATATGGCCGACCGCGCGCTTCCTGCGCCTCCCCGGACCCACGTGCGCAGCAGAGCCACAGCCGAGACGCGCTCCAGCTGGGGGGGGGGGGGCTGGGGGGGGCCGGGGGCTCCTCTCTCCACAGTTTCTCCCACCCGGGAGCCCCACTGAGCACACGGCCCCCCGTCGGCGCCCGCTGGAGTTCAGGAGCAGCCCCCCTCGAGCGCGCTGCAGGGTCCGCAGGGGAACAGCCAGCCCCAGGGGGCGCCGGCGTGCCCCCCCCTGAGGTCACCTTGCCTGGCTGAACCCCCCAGCGAACCTACAGGGAGTCCCAGGGACAGCTGGGTGGGCACAGAGCCAGACGCCTCTCCTGCCTGAGCCTCAGAGGTGCCTGTTCCTACTGCTCTTCTGTCAACAGTGCCATTAATCACATGCTGGTAGACTGATAATGATCACACACACAGTGTCTCAGGCATCCTGTGGGGGTGTGTGTGTGTGTGTGTGTGTGTGTGCATAGTGTGTTTCCGTGCTGATGCACCTTGAGTGAAATCTGAGCACAGTGTCTCACAATGGCAGGACGGCGACACGATTTCTGTTCATTCCGAGACGTCCGCATCGGAGCCACTGCCCATCACTGACAGATCCACAAACACTGACACGACCGTGACGGGCGACCAGGACGGCCATCGCTTCCTCTCCCATCGGCGGGAGAGAGGAGGTGCTGGAGATGGACGACAAGATAGGCCGATTCCGGGGCAGGAAGTGGAAACCAGCACTTCCTGTGTTGCTCCAGGAGCAGCCCCAGCCCCTGACTCTCACTGACAGGCAGGCCGGCGGGAGACCGGCCAAGACACTGGCCACATCTGGGGTCTGTCCTGCCCCCCGAGGAGCAGCCCAGTCCACTGGCCCCCCCAGACTCAGACTCTGGGCCCCCCCCACAGCCGCCGCTCGTGTGAGAGCGACTTCCTGCAGCGAGAGGGGGGCCCCCCGGGGGGCCGACCACATCGCTCACGAGCCTCGCTGGGCCGGAGGAACACAGCTGTGGGAGAGTCTGTCTCTCCGAGCCTCAGGGCCAGAACTGCTCTTGGGGTTCAGGCAGAACTAGGAGTCAGGATTAGGTTTAGGAACTGGGGTTCCAGGCAGAACTTGGACTAGGATTGGAGAAAGATTTAGGGACAGCATGATCTATTAAAACAGAATTGGGTTTAGGGTTTTTATTCTTATGAAACCCTATTATTGCAGCTGTACATATACAGGTCATTGAATAGAATAATTCATTTCTTAATAATAACATAACATCCCTTTAGTCGCCCTTTACAACGTCTTGCATGAGGAACGTGTCCTCTCCCAGACCCCAGCCTGCTCTCCATGAGACACACAGACAGAGAGAGAGAAGCTGGGGGTCAGAGCGCAGGGTCGGCCATTTATACGGCACCCCTGGAGCAGTGGGGGTCTTGCTCAGGGGGCCCAATGGAGTAGGATTCCTCTGCCGGCCACAGGATTCGAACCGGTAACCTCCCAGCCCCAGGCACAGATCCTGAGCCACAGAGCCACCACTCTGTCCAGTTATCAATAACTACGTTAACGATTGAGTATTTTTTACTTTTCTTTCTGCTTTTACCTCCACACATCTGATTTATTTTCCAGTCGGTACTGAAAGACGAGATACCTGTATACTGTATAAGTGTTGCTGTGTTCGATTCAGACAGGTGACGATGTGCAGCGCAGACCCTCAGGTCAAACAGCTGCTGACAAGTTTGTTAAAGAGAATCAGACGAGCTTTTACTGATCAGCCACTGCAGAGGTAACCAGTTCACACAGTGATATTCCCCTCGAATAAAAAGTTCTGCCAGAAACCAGATTCATCCAATAAGAAGTCCAGTGAACATCCAGTCCAGTGATCATGCAGCAACATTAATATCCAGTTCGACTGTCAGCAGAGTGAACAGTCAGCCAAGTGAATATCCAACCGGGTGGATAGTTATTTCAGGGAATAGAGAGCAGTTCAACCTGTTCACGTTGGGTGACCTGCGTCAGTCCAGTGGATATCCAGTCCAGCGCTAATCCAGTGCAGTGGGATCCCAGTCTGTGGGACAGTCAGTCCAGTGATTATCCAGTCCAGTCCAGTGGGATCCCAGTCTGTGGGATAGTCAGTCCAGTGGATATCCAGTCCAGTCCAGTGGGATCCCAGTCTGTGGGATAGTCAGTCCAGTGGATATCCAGTCCAGTGCAGTGGGATCCCAGTCTGTTGGATAGTCAGTCCAGTGATTATCCAGTCCAGTGGGATCCCAGTCTTTGGGATAGTCAGTCCAGTGGATATCCTGTCCAGTCCAGTGGGATCCCAGTCTGTGGGATAGTCAGTCCAGTGGATATCCAGTCCAGTCCAGTGGGATCCCAGTCTGTTGGATAGTCAGTCCAGTGATTATCCAGTCCAGTGGGATCCCAGTCTTTGGGATAGTCAGTCCAGTGGATATCCAGTCCAGTCCAGTGGGATCCCAGTCTGTTGGATAGTCAGTCCAGTGATTATCCAGTCCAGTGGGATCCCAGTCCAGTGATTATCCAGTCCAGTGGGATCCCAGTCTGTTGGATAGTCAGTCCAGTGATTATCCAGTCCAGTGGGATTGAAGTCTGAGGGACAGTCAGTCCAGTGGATATCCAGTCCAGTGCAGTGGGATTCCAGTCTGTTGGATAGTCAGTCCAGTGATTATCCAGTCCAGTGGGATCCCAGTCTTTGGGATAGTCAGTCCAGTGGATATCCAGTCCAGTCCAGTGGGATCCCAGTCTGTTGGATAGTCAGTCCAGTGATTATCCAGTCCAGTGGAATCCCAGTCTGAGGGATAGTCAGTCCAGTGGATATCCAGTCCAGTCCAGTGGGATCCCAGTCTGTGGGACAGTCAGTCCAGTGGATATCCAGTCCAGTCCAGTGGGATCCCAGTCTGTGGGATAGTCAGTCCAGTGATTATCCAGTCCAGTGGAATCCTAGTCTGTGGAATAGTCAGTCCAGTGGATATCCAGTCCAGTCCAGTGGGATCCCAGTCTGTGGGACAGTCAGTCCAGTGGATAGTCAGTTTGGTGAATACCCAATTCAGAGTTGAACACACCTGTAAGCAGCACAGTCGATAAACAAGTTCGTTGATGATCACGATGAGTTGGAGGGATGGAATATGGGAATCGGGAGTCTGGGCAGCTGGACATCGCTGGACCAGAGCGACAGCACTGAAGCTCACAGCAGCATCTTGTGCTGCATCGCAGGAATTAACAAAACTGATGATTACGCACAAGCAGGGAAGTTTATGAAGAGCTCTCAACTTCCGTTTCTTCAGGCAGACACACAGGAACTATTCTCTCTTGGCACTAGGGGGAGGAGGGAACGGTTAGGAGGACGGACAAGAAGTCAGCGCTGCGGCTGGAGCTCAATCCCCGGTGACTCTTCCTCTGCAGGGAGAATAAGATAAAAAAGGTAAGGTATGTTGAGCAACCATTTCTATTCAAACAGAAACAGAGCGGCCATTCTGCACCAACAGACCACTACTCTGTTACTGGAGTTTACAGCCTGTGGACAGACCTGCTCTAGACTGACTCCACTGCTCTGTTACTGGAGTTTACAGCCTGTGGACAGACCTGCTCTAGACTGACTCCACTGCTCTGTTACTGGAGTTTACAGCCTGTGGACAGACCTGCTCTAGACTGACTCCACTGCTCTGTTACTGGAGTTTACAGCCTGTGGACAGACCTGCTCTAGACTGACTCCGCTGCTCTGTTACTGGAGTTTACAGCCTGTGGACACACCTGCTCTAGACTGACTCCACTGCTCTGTTACTGGAGTTTACAGCCTGTGGACAGACCTGCTCTAGACTGACTCCACTGCTCCGTTACTGGAGTTTACAGTCTGTGGACAGACCTGCTCTAGACTGACTCCACTGCTCTGTTACTGGAGTTTACAGCCTGTGGACAGACCTGCTCTAGACTGACTCCACTGCTCTGTTACTGGAGTTTACTGGACAGACCTGCTCTAGACTGACTCCACTGCTCCGTTACTGGAGTTTACAGCCTGTGAACAGACCTGCTCTAGACTGACTCCACTGCTCTGTTACTGGAGTTTACAGCCTGTGGACGGACCTGCTCTAGACTGACTCCACTGCTCCGTTACTGGAGTTGACAGCCTGTGGACGGACCTGCTCTAGACTGACTCCACTGCTCTCTCACTGGAGTTTACAGCCTGTGGACGGACCTGCTCTAGACCGACTCCACTGCTCTGTTACTGGAGTTTACAGCCTGTGGACGGACCTGCTCTAGACTGACTCCACTGCTCCGTTACTGGAGTTGACAGCCTGTGGACGGACCTGCTCTAGACTGACTCCACTGCTCTCTCACTGGAGTTTACAGCCTGTGGACGGACCTGCTCTAGACCGACTCCACTGCTCTGTTACTGGAGTTTACAGCCTGTGGACGGACCTGCTCTAGACTGACTCCACTGCTCTGTTACTGGAGTTTACAGCCTGTGGACAGACCTGCTCTAGACTGACTCCACTGCTCTGTTACTGGAGTTTACAGCCTGTGGACAGACCTGCTCTAGACTGACTCCACTGCTCTGTTACTGGAGTTTACAGCCTGTGGACGGACCTGCTGTAGACTGACTCCACTGCTCTGTTACTTGCCTGTGAGTCTGCTGTTCCTTTTGGTGTAAATGACAATCCCAACGAGCAGAGGCACCAACAGAAGGATGGTGAAAATGCTCAGTCTGACTGCAAGAGACAGTACCGACGCTGGACCTGATGGATGGATGGATTTAAGAAACGTGAGAGACGGTCAAGGTGCAGTTTGGCGATTCACACAGAAAAAGGTCGGCCGTTACATTAGACTCTGAAAACAAGAGGAAAAATCTTGCCGATAGCAACAATTCACTTTCCCTACGTATTCACCAGAAAGATTTCTTTTCTTCTAATATTCAACCTATAAACATTAAAGTATATACAGTACTCTCTATTGCAACCACAATGCACGTGTGGGTGTTAACTGACGATGTGTTTTAAATTAGGTTTGCTGGAGAAATAAATCTCAGCCCTTCATAAATATTGTAAATGGGGAAACCTTTTCTGGTCTTTCAGTGACCACTTACATATAATGATCTTCTTGTATCTACGCTGCTGACAGTGAAAGAAAGAGACTGTTGTTACAACCAGTGTCCTTCTCTAGGTCAAGAGCTTCATCAGTTATTGTTCTACTGTAATGGTACAAATCACCTGGTTCCAGCGAGACTCCGATGGTCCATTCCTGGGAGACCCCGTGTGCTCTGTCTCCCATCACGCTGCACTGCATCCTCTCAGAGCTCTGCGGCTCAAGAACAACGGTGGAGCTGACAGTATTCCCAGTGCGCTCACTGGCGCCGCCCTGCAGGCTGTCCCCGGTACTGTTCCTCCAGAGCAGCTGGGTGGTTTTATCACAGGCAGAGGAACAGGTGAGGAGGCAGGTCAGGGTGACGTTGGAGCCCCTCTGCATCACTCCAGGCAGGTCTGAACTCACTAGATCAACCAGAAAAGCCAATTATTTAAGGGAAAAGTTAAGACTTTAAGGTCTATCCTTAGTGTCACTGAGAGATACTCTCACTGTCTTGCTGTGTTGATCACTGAGGGACTCTCTGTGATCTCCTCTTTCTCTGTGTCTCCTGTCCTGTTGTGTGTGTTTATTACTGAAAGACTCCTGTTCTCTCCCCCTCTTCCTTGTGGTGTCTCCTGTCACTACTCAAGAGATTATCTTTTATTCAGTGTTTAAAATCTGAAATCCTGAATCTGCAGTCTCCTGACCTGACAAGGTGTTCAGCTGGATCTTCTGAAGGCTGTCCTTGTTCTGGAGACACAGGTAGACTCCGCTGTCCCCCGTCTGGACGCTGCGTATCAGCAGGGAGGAGTTGACCGCCATGTCCACTCTGTCCCTGTCCACCTCCATCCCCGTGATCCGACTTCCGTTCCCCAGTAACGTGAACAGGGTCCGGTAGCCGAAGGTGCCAGATCTTCTGAAGCCCCACTGCAGTCTGTCCCCTCGTCCCAGACGGACAGTGTCCACACAGGGCAGCTGCAGGAATCCTCCCACACTGCTGTACAGGTCCTGGGTGAAATCTGTGGAGGAAGAGCAAGGGACACACTGAGACACTCCCACACTTTCAAGACCAACCCACTCCGTTCTCTCCCCTCGCCCCAGAGGGACAGTGTCCACACAGGACTGCTGAAGAAATCATTTCACAGGACCGTTCAGACTCCTCCCTGCTATCTGTGGAAGGACAGCAGGGACACACACCTTTGAACATCAACCCACTCCAGGTTGTGGAGAGGAGTTTGGGTAGCTCAGGTAGCAGAGAACGAGGTTAGAGGTCAGTGGAACGACCTCTCACAGGAACATGATCTGCAGGAGGAAGAGGAGTCATGGACAGCACCCTGCCCACCTGTGAGTACAGCGGTGAAGGTATCGTAGGTCTTGAGCTCGGTTCCTTTCAGCAGCGCACAGACCCAGTTCTTGTTGTGATCTGATCTCTGCAGAGTCACTGAGAGCTGACTGTATGTCCTGAAATCTCTGATCTGGGATCTGCCCATCTCCACCTTCCGCACGAGATCCGGATCTCTCCACCAGGACATAGTCAGTCCCTCGGGAGTCTCCAAGCAGCTTCCCAGTCCAGCTCCACAGTCCAGCCCACACCTGAGGGTCAGCATACTACCGGTCCGCAGGTTCCCAGAGGGAGAGGCTGTCACTGAGGAAAGAGCACATGGAGCTTCTCATCAATACCCTTCCGATCATCATCAATACCCTTCAATCAACACCCAGACCTTCCAATCATCATCAATACATTTCAATCGTTAATCATCATCAAGACCCCTGCATCATCAATAATCATCCCTACCTTCCAATCATCATCAATACCCTTCAGTCAACATCCAGACTTTCAATCATCATCAATATCTTTCAATCATCATCTATACCCTTCCGATCGTCATCAATCCCATTCAATCAACACCCAGACCTTCCAATCATCATCAATACCTTTCAATCGTTAATGATCAAGAACTTTCAATCATCATCAATATCTTTCAATCATCATCTATACCCTTCAAGGCGTTGTCAATTGTCAACAAGAGGCTTTGATTATCAGAAGGGAAAGAGAGACACAGATGAGTGAAGGAGAGGCAGGGAGAGAGAGAGAGAGAGAGAGAGATGTAAACTGATCTCCACATGGACACAGACACCGAGAACGACGTTCTTACAGGAGAGCAGGTAGAGAGTGGCCGTTGTCCCAGTTCGATGATACTCTCCACTGACGTACTGCACACAGGTGTACAGTCCAGAGTCCTGAGGCCAGAGAGATCGGATGTGTAGAGACCAGTCTGGCCCCACACGCAGCCTCCCTGCTCTCTCTGGGTCTCTGACTGTGATCGTCTTATCTTTGCTCAGGAAGATGGGTGCCTCAGAAGTCTGACTGAAGACCCACACAATAGACAATCTGTTCATCTCTTTCAGATTCTCACAGGGCAGACCCACTGACCCCCCCACAGTGGAGTACACAGTCACTCCTGGGGAGGGAAAAGAACACAACAGTTAAACCTGATATCACCACACCTCCCACTGTGTCTCCTTTCGCTGCTGACACCACAACACCTCCCACTGTGTCTCCTTTCACACCTGATACCACCACACCTCCCACTGCGTCTCCTTTCACTCCTGACACCACAACACCTCCCACTGTCTCCATTCACTGCTGACACCACAACACCTCCCACTGTGTCTCCTTTCACTCCTGACACCACACCTCCCACTGTGTCTCCATTCACTGCTGACACCACAACACCTCCCACTGTGTCTCCTTTCACTCATGACACCACAACACCTCCCACTGCGTCTCCTTTCACTCCTGACACCACAACACCTCCAACTGTGTCTCCTATCACATCTGATACCACAACACCTCCCGCTGCGTCTCCTTTCACATCTGATACCACAACACCTCCCACTGTGTCTCCATTCACTGCTGACACCACAACACCTCCCACTGTGTCTCCATTCACTGCTGACACCACAACACCTCCCACTGTGTCTCCATTCACTGCTGACACCACAACACCTCCCACTGTGTCTCCTTTCACTCCTGACACCACAACACCTCCCACTGTGTCTCCATTCACTGCTGACACCACAACACCTCCCACTGTGTCTCCTTTCACTCATGACACCACAACACCTCCAACTGTGTCTCCTATCACATCTGATACCACAACTCCCCCCACTGTGTCTCCTTTCACACCTGATACCACCACACCTCCCAGAACACCCTTCATCTGAGGGCTGAGACACGGACCCCCCCCCCCCCCCTCGAACCCGAGACTCACCTTCCACCCCCAGTCCCGGAGCCCAGGCCAGGAGGGAGAGCAGGGGGACGAGGGACGAAGCAGCCCGGAGCAGGAGATCCATCCTCGTCTCTCCACAGCGCGGCCGTCCAAGAGGAAGGATGTCAACGACTGCAGCTCAGCACAGAGAACGCAGATGTGGACACTGCTGACCGCGCGCTTCCTGCGCCTCCCCGGACCCACGTGCGCAGCAGAGCTACAGCCGAGACGCGCTCCAGCTGGGGGGGGCCGGGGGCTCCTCTCTCCACAGTTTCTCCCACCCGGGAGCCCCACTGAGCACACGGCCCCCGTCGGCGCCCGCTGGAGTTCAGGAGCAGCCCCCCTCGAGCGCGCTGCAGGGTCCGCAGGGGAACAGCCAGCCCCAGGGGGCGCCGGTGTGCCCCCCCCTGAGGTCACCTTGCCTGGCTGAACCCCCCAGCGAACCTACAGGGAGTCCCAGGGACAGCTGGGTGGGCACAGAGCCAGACGCCTCTTCTGTCTGAGCCTCAGAGGTGCCTGTTCCTACTGCTCTTCTGTCAACAGTGCCATTAATCACATAATGATCACACACACACACACACAGTCTCAGTTCTCCTGGGGGGTGTGTGTGTGTGTGGTGTGTTTCCGCGCTGCTGCATCTTGAGTGAAATCTGAGCACAGTGTTTCACAATGGCAGGAAGGACAGAATGCAAGACTCAGAACCACACACAATCACTGACAATGTCTCTCACACACACACACACACAAAATCACCGACAGTGCCTCTCTCTCACACACACAGCTACTCACACACAACCCCTGACACAGGCTCTCACACACACAATAAGTGAGAGACTCTCAAGCACAACTCAGTGCGTTAGTTAGTTCTCTGTTTCTTCTTCTGAGTGCCCTGTTGCACAATGCAGATGACAAAGTGTCTCCACTTCTCCATCTCTGTGTTGTGTGTCATAAAAACACAGTGTTGCACAACAGAGAAGACAGCACAGTGTCTCAAGTACTGAACACCTCTGCGCTGTAACAGGTGAGACACACACTGTTGCACAACAAAGACAACAGTGTGGGGCTCGTTTATGTGACAACGTCAGGAGGAGATTGGTTACCACGACAACGCCTGGATGACATTAGTTACCGTGATGATGTCGGGGTGAGACAGACCAGGATTAGTTACCGTGACAATGCTGGGATGAGACAGGAAAAGATCAGTTACCATGACAATGGTGGGATGAGACAGGAAAAGATCAGTTACCATGACAATGAGGGATGAAACAGGATGAGATCAGTTACCATGACAATGGTGGGATGTGACAGGAAGCTATTAGTTACCGTGACAGTGCCAGGATTAGTTGCCATGCCAATGAGGGGCACCTGAGTGACCGAGATCCATTCCAGGTGCCCTGGAGTCCCAGAAGACGCACGGAGAGGAGGAGGCACGGGTTCGAACACCGTCAATTTTAATGGGAAGTAGGAAAAAGCAGGTACAGTCAAAGCCCGAACAGTTCGAAAATACAAGCGTCCAGCACAAACACTTCTCTTTCTGGCGGGCTTCGACATACAGGCAGCCCGTTCACGGAACTTACAGGTCATTTCCACAATTCACAGCTCTTACAGATCGCTCCACAAACCGGCAATACATCTCCTATAGGTACTACTCCTATAGAGATACTGTCATACTGTACCTCTATATCTTCTACAGCTCTACATCTCCTATAGGTACTACTCCTATAGAGATACTGTCATACTGTACCTCTATATCTTCTACAGCTCTACATCTCCTGTCATACTGTACCACTACATCTTCTACAGCTCTACATCTCCTATAGGTCCTTATATACTGTCATACTGTACCACTATATCTTCTACAGCTCTACATCTCCTATAGGTACTTACATACTGTCATACTGTACCTCTATATCTTCTACAGCTCTACATCTTCTATATACAACACATCTCCTATAGGTACAGTACTTATATACTGTCATACTGTACCTCTATATCTTCTACAGCTCTACATCTCTTATATACAGCTCATCTCCTACAGGTACTTATATACTGTCATACTGTACCTCTATATCTTCTACAGCTCTACATCTCCTATATACAGCACATCTCCTATAGGTACTTATATACTGTCATACTGTACCACTATATCTTCTACAGGGCTACATCTTCTATATACAACACATCTCCTATAGGTACAGTACTTATATACTGTCATACTGTACCTCTATATCTTCTACAGCTCTACATCTCTTATATACAGCTCATCTCCTACAGGTACTTATATACTGTCATACTGTACCACTATATCTTCTACAGGTCTACATCTTCTATATACAACACATCCTATAGGTACAGTACTTATATACTGTCATACTGTACCTCTATATCTTCTACAGCTCTACATCTCCTATAGGTCCTTATATACTGTCATACTGTACCACTATATCTTCTACAGATCTACATCTCCTATAGGTACTTACATACTGTCATACTGTACCACTACATCTTCTACAGCTCTACATCTTCTATATACAGCACATCTCCTATAGGTACAGTACTTATATACTGTCATACTGTACCTCTATATCTTCTACAGCTCTACATCTCCTGTCATACTGTACCACTACATCTTCTACAGCTCTACATCTCCTATAGGTCCTTATATACTGTCATACTGTACCACTATATCTTCTACAGCTCTACATCTCCTATAGGTACTTACATACTGTCATACTGTACCTCTATATCTTCTACAGCTCTACATCTTCTATATACAACACATCTCCTATAGGTACAGTACTTATATACTGTCATACTGTACCTCTATATCTTCTACAGCTCTACATCTCTTATATACAGCTCATCTCCTACAGGTACTTATATACTGTCATACTGTACCTCTATATCTTCTACAGCTCTACATCTCCTATATACAGCACATCTCCTATAGGTACTTATATACTGTCATACTGTACCACTATATCTTCTACAGGGCTACATCTTCTATATACAACACATCTCCTATAGGTACAGTACTTATATACTGTCATACTGTACCTCTATATCTTCTACAGCTCTACATCTCTTATATACAGCTCATCTCCTACAGGTACTTATATACTGTCATACTGTACCACTATATCTTCTACAGGTCTACATCTTCTATATACAACACATCCTATAGGTACAGTACTTATATACTGTCATACTGTACCTCTATATCTTCTACAGCTCTACATCTCCTATAGGTCCTTATATACTGTCATACTGTACCACTATATCTTCTACAGATCTACATCTCCTATAGGTACTTACATACTGTCATACTGTACCACTACATCTTCTACAGCTCTACATCTTCTATATACAGCACATCTCCTATAGGTACAGTACTTATATACTGTCATACTGTACCTCTATATCTTCTACAGCTCTACATCTCCTACATCTCCTACAGGTACTTATATACTGTCATACTGTACCTCTATATCTTCTACAGCTCTACATCTTCTATATACAGCACATCTCCTATACAGTAGGAACTTATATACTGTCATACTGTACCACTATATCTTCTACAGCTCTACATCTTCTATATACAGCACATCTCCTATAGGTACTTATATACTGTCATACTGTACCACTATATCTTCTACAGCTCTACATCTCTTATATACAGCTCATCTCCTATAGGTACTTATATAATGTCATACTGTACCACTATATCTTCTACAGCTCTACATCTCTTATATACAGCTCATCTCCTATAGGTACATATATACTGTCATACTGTACCACTATATCTTCTACAGCTCTACATCTCTTATATACAGCACATCTCCTATAGGTCCTTATATACTGTCATACTGTACCTCTATATCTTCTACAGCTCTACATCTCCTATATACAGCACATCTCCTATAGGTCCTTATATACTGTCATACTGTACCTCTATATCTTCTACAGCTCTACATCTCCTAGAGGTCCTTATATACTGTCATACTGTACCACTATATCTTCTACAGCTCTACATCTCTTATATACAGCTCATCTCCTAGAGGTCCTTATATACTGTCATACTGTACCACTATATCTTCTACAGCTCTACATCTCTTATATACAGCTCATCTCCTATAGGTACATATATACTGTCATACTGTACCACTATATCTTCTACAGCTCTACATCTCCTATAGGTCCTTATATACTGTCATACTGTACCTCTATATCTTCTACAGCTCTACATCTCCTATATACAGCACATCTCCTATAGGTCCTTATATACTGTCATACTGTACCTCTATATCTTCTACAGCTCTACATCTCCTAGAGGTCCTTATATACTGTCATACTGTACCACTATATCTTCTACAGCTCTACATCTCTTATATACAGCTCATCTCCTACAGGTACTTATATACTGTCATACTGTACCACTATATCTTCTACAGCTCTACATCTCCTACATCTCAGGTACTTACATACTGTAATACTGTACCTCTTTATCGTCTATATGAATCTCCAACAGATATATACACACACACCTCTGTATATTCTATAGCCACATACAAGGATTCTCAAAGCACAATATCGTACACGTCAGTATGCATTTTGGGTTTTTGTGTGTATGTGTGCGTGTCTTTGTGTGGTTCTTGCGTGTGTGTGTGTGTGTGTGTGTGTGTGTGTGTGTGTGTGTGTGTAGGGGCCTGGTATTGCAACAGCACGTGTTTGCGTTCCTACATCTCTGCTTGTGTCCACATCTCTCTCTCTCGTCAGTGGGAGCCAGTCGGGGGGTGGGTGGGGGGTCCACAGCGCCCCCTGGTGGTGTCTCGAGCAAGACGCCGCGCTGTCTACCTCCCCTCTCTGATGTCAGAGTAAATAACGGCGTCGCTGTCCTCTGGCAGGACGCGTCCTGTCCCGGGTCCTCTTCTCTTGGCCTGGAAGGCCACGCTGGCGTAGTGGACGTCCTCGCCGCTCCGGACGGGAGAGCTCTGGACGAGCGCGGGGGGAGGGAGAGGGAGAGAGGGGCTCAGCAGGAGCTCAGCCCCGTCCGCTTCGGGGAGCCGGGGCGAGGGATCAGCGCCGCCGCGGCGGGAACGATCCCGGACCGTGACCGGGGGGCTCTCCTGGCCAGACTCCCGGCGGGGTGAGGTCAGCGGGGAGGGGTGGGGAAGAGAGGGTAGACAGGTAGACAGGCAGGTAGACAGGCAGACAGGCAGGCAGGTAGACAGGTAGGCAGGCAGGCAGGCAGACAGGTAGGCAGGTAGGCAGGCAGGCAGGCAGACAGGTAGGCAGGCAGGCAGGCAGACAGGCGGGCAGAAGGGCAGGCAGGCAGGTAGACAGGCAGGCAGACAGGTAGACAGGCAGGCGGGCAGGCAGACAGGTAGACGGGCAGGCAGGCAGGCAGGTAGACAGGCAGACAGGCAGACAGGTAGACAGGCAGACAGGCAGACAGGCAGACAGGCAGGTAGACGGGCAGGTAGACGGGCAGGTAGACGGGCAGGCAGGCAGGCAGGCAGACAGACAGACAGGCAGACAGGCAGGCAGACAGGCAGGCAGGCAGACAGACAGACAGACAGGCAGACAGGCAGGCAGGCAGACAGGCAGGGAGGCAGGTAGACAGGCAGGCAGGCAGACAGGCAGACAGACAGGCAGACAGGCAGGGAGGCAGGGAGGCAGGGAGGCAGACAGGCAGACAGGCAGACAGGCAGACAGGCAGGCAGGCAGGAGGGGGGTGCGGACGGTTACCGTGGGCTCGGTGGGGCTGGCGTAGACGATGAGGTCTTCATCTGTCGTCACGCAGACTCCCGGACCTGCCGGGCGGAGAGCGAGGGGCATGAGAGCACAGCCCAGCCCACAGCTCGGAGTCAGTCGGGACACCAGGACCACCGGTCACGGAGCTGGCGGGATCCCGCGTCGCTCCCGGAGGCCAGTCCTGTCCTCCGCGGCCCACGCCGTGACCTCCATCACTCCCCGGGAGCCTGCCCGCCCCACCCGGGACGACCCGGGTCCGGTTCTCCTCGGCTCTCAGGGCGACCCGACTGCAGGCACCTCAGAACTCTGGGTTCTGCCGTACCCCGATACTCTGTAGACGCGGTGGCGCCTAGCTGTGCATCTCAGTGCACCTGCCCTGACCTCTGACCTTTGACCTGGAAGGCCACGCCAGAGAGGCACGGAGCTGCCCTGCTCTTCCTCAGGACCCCACTCCCTCTGCACGCACGCCGAACCCGGGCCTGACCTCTGACCTTCGACCTGGAAGTCCACGCCCCAGAGGGGCACGGAGCTGCCCTGCTCTTCCTCAGGACCCCACTCCCTCTGCACGCACGCCGAACCCGGGCCTGACCTCTGACCTTCGACCTGGAAGGCCACGCCCCAGAGGGGCACGGAGCTGCCCTGCTCTTCCTCAGGACCCGACTCCCTCTGCACGCACGCCGAACCCCGGCCTGACCTCTGACCTTCGACCTGGAAGTCCACGCCCCAGAGAGGCACGGAGCTGCCCTGCTCTTCCTCAGGACCCCACTCCCTCTGCACGCACGCCGAACCCGGGCCCGACCTCTGACCTTCGACCTTGGAAGGCCGCGCCAGGGAGGCGCTCACCTGCCCTGCTGTGCCTCCTCTTGATCAGGAGGAAGGCGACGGTGGCGAGGACCAGCAGCGCACAGAAGACTCCAGCCACGGACACCGCGGTCGTCACGGGGAACTCGTCCGGGACCTCTGTCACAGTGAAAGTGTGGAAATACCTCAGGCACTGACCCAGCAGCTCGTAGGGTGGGCAGTATGAAGACCCTTGCGGCTTCACAGTGCCGAGGCTCGGGGTTCAGTTCTGGACCAGCGGCACTGTCTGTGGGGAGTTTGCATGTCCACACATGGGTTCACTCTGGGGACTCCCATAGTCCGAAGACCTGCGGGCGGGTTCGTGGGCTTCTGGGAAAACTGGCCCTGGTGCGAGTGTGTCCTGTGATGGACTGGCGTCCTGTCCAGGGTGTGTGAGTGTGTGTGTGTGTGTCCTGTGATGGACTGGCGTCCTGTCCAGGGTGTGTGTGAGTGTGTGTGTGTCCTGTGATGGACTGGTGTCCTGTCCAGGGTGTGTGTGAGTGTGTGTGTGTGTCCTGTGATGGACTGGCGTCCTGTCCAGGGTGTGTGAGTGTGTGTGTGTGTGTGTGTGTGTCCTGTGATGGACTGGCGTCCTGTCCAGGGTGTGTGAGTGTGTGTGTGTGTGTCCTGTGATGGACTGGTGTCCTGTCCAGGGTGTGTGTGTGTGTGTCCTGTGATGGACTGGTGTCCTGTCCAGGGTGTGTGTGTGTGTGTGTGTGTCCTGTGATGGACTGGTGTCCTGTCCAGGGTGTGTGTGTGTGTGTGTGTGTGTGTGTGTCCTGTGATGGACTGTTGTCCTGTCCAGGGTGTGTGTGTGTCCTGTGATGGACTGGTGTCCTGTCCAGGGTGTGTGTGAGTGTGTGTGTCCTGTGATGGACTGCTGTCCTGTCCAGGGTGTGTGAGTGTGTGTGTGTGTCCTGTGATGGACTGGTGTCCTGTCCAGGGTATGTGTGAGTGTGTGTGTGTGTCCTGTGATGGACTGGTGTCCTGTCCAGGGTATGTGTGAGTGTGTATGTGTGTCCTGTCCAGGGTGTGTGAGTGTGTGTATTGTGCCTGTTGCTTGCTGGAAAACACACAAAACAAAGAGAGTTTTTTATACTCTCAGTGCGGACAGAGTCTGCAGCCACCTGACAGAAGAGCAGCAGCAGCAGCACAAGTAACTGCTGGAGACCGACGCAGGGTCACCTGGTTCCAGCGAGACTCCGATGGTCCATTCCTGGGAGACCCTGTGTCCTCTGTCTCCCATCACGCTGCACTGCATCCTCTCAGAGCTCTGCGGCTCAAGAACAACGGTGGAGCTGACAGTATTCCCAGTGCGCTCACTGGCGCCGCCCTGCAGGCTGTCCCCGGTACTGTTCCTCCAGAGCAGCCGGGTGGTTTCATCACAGGAAGAGGAACAGGTGAGGAGGCAGGTCAGGGTGACGTTGGAGCCCCTCTGCACCACTCCAGAGGGGTCTGAGCTCACTGGAATGAACAGCACGGCACTAAACACACACTGCACTCTGACCCCAGGCCCTCTCCCTAACTGTGTGTCTGTGTGTCTCATGGAGAGACAGCTGTCTGTGATCTCTCTCTCACTGTGTCTCCTGTCCTGCTGTGTGTGTTTATGACTGAGGGGCTCCCTGTGATCTCCTCTCTCTCACTGTCTCTCCTGTCCTGCTGTGTGTGTTTATGACTGAGGGGCTCCCTGTGATCTCTCTCTCACTGTGTCTCCTGTCCTGCTGTGTGTGTTTATGACTGAGGGGCTCCCTGTGATCTCCTCTCTCTCACTGTGTCTCCTGTCCTGCTGTGTGTGTTTATGACTGAGGGGCTCCCTGTGCTCTCCTCTCTCTCACTGTGTCTCCTTTCCTGCTGTGTGTGTTTTTGACTGAGGGACTCCCTGTGATCTCCTCTCTCTCACTGTGTCTCCTGTCCTGCCTTGTGATAGTGGAGACTCCGATAACTGGGGGGTGGACCAGGTGTCCACGTCTGTAAGGAAAACGGGCCAGCTCCTGTTTGGAAGAACACTTGGGATTTATTCAGACACTGCACTTTGGTCATTGAAGAGCCCTGTGATGACTAAGGGACACACTTCACTCTCAGAGCCGTGTCCTCAGGTACCGTCCTAAAACAGTTGCTAAAACAACTGGACAGCCCAGACGCCGCCCAGACATCACCAGGGAGTCAGGATTCCAAGCTGCAGTGTGTCACTGAGCTTGATCTGTTAGTTCCATTTCTGGAGGAAAATGGCGTGTCCTACAGTTCACTCACAGGTGCAGTAAAACAAAAGATATGCGCCCCCCCCTATACTGTACTATACCTGTCAGACCAGGCTGGTAACTCCTCAGCGTACAACAGAAATAGGACGTTGTATACATTGCTCGCAAATACAACGATATAACACTACAAGACGAAATAATAAACGCAAACCTATTTGCAGGAAAGGCCTTCACAGTTGTAAGAGGACCAGGGTCATTTAGAACCGGTATTTCCGGAACGAAACGCTTAGTAGACTCGATATAGACCTGAGCAAGATGGCCGCCATCTATATCTCAGGAGGACCAGCTGACCCGCTGCTGGAAAAGGCCTATGCAAGGAGACACGGGCGAGCTACATCAGGACACAGGATATAAATGACCCTTCCCCTGGTCCTCCCACAACAGACATAAACAAAGAGGACGATATGACTGCAGCCGGTAGCTCATGTCTGTCAGGACACAATCCGCACTCGGATGAACACAGATGACCAGCAGCAGGATCCAAAGGACAAATTACAGTGAGGGCAGAGGCTCCTGACCTGACAAGGTGTTGAGGTGGATCTCCTGAAGGTTGTCCTTGTTCTGGAGACACAGGTAGACTCCGCTGTCCCCCGTCTGGACGCTGCGTATCAGCAGGGAGGAGTTGACCGTCATGTCCACTCTGTCCCCGTCCACCTCCATCCCCGTGATCCGACTTCCGTTCCCCAGTAATGTGAACAGGGCATGGTAGGTGATGGTGCCAGATCTTCTGAAGCTCCACTGCAGTGTGTCCCCTCGTCCCAGACGGACAGTGTCCACACAGGGCAGCTGCAGGAATCCTCCCACACTGCTGTACAGGTCCTGGGTGTAATCTGTGGAGGAAGAGCAAGGGACACACTGAGACACTCCCACACTTTCAAGACCAACCCACTCCGTTCTCTCCCCTCGCCCCAGAGGGACAGTGTCCACTCCTGCTGTCCTAGTGTCCAGCAGTACTCTCCCACTGCTGTACAGGTCCTGGAAGGGATCTGCGGCCTGGAGCTTGGGTAGGTGACCGAATGGACCCCAGGCAGCAGAGAAACAGAGGAAACCACGATGTCTTAAAGAAGAAAAGGACATAAACGTGAAAAAAGGAGGACAGGGGTCATGTGAGAACGCGGTATCGGAGAACAAGGTCGCAACAGGTCAGGGAAATTAAAGAGGCAGAACTGGGACATGACCTGCAAGATGAAGAAGATGAGGAGGAGGAGGAGGAGAATTTGACAGCTCAGCGCCCACCTGTGAGTACAGAGGTGAAGGTATCATAGGTCTTGAGCTCGGTTCCTTTCGCCAGCACACAGACCCAGTTCTTGTTGTGATCTGATCTCTGGAGAGTCACTGAGAGCTGACTGTATGTCCTGAAATCTCTGATCTGGGATCTGCCCGTGTCCACCTTCCCCACGAGATCCTGATCTCTCCGCCAGGACACAGTCAGTCCCTCGGGAACCCTGGAGCAGCTTCCCAGTCCAGCTCCACAGTCCAGCCCACACCTGAGGGTCAGCACACTACCGGTCCGCAGGTTCCCAGAGGGAGAGGCTGTAACTGAGGAAAGAGCACATGGAGCTTCTCATCAATACCCTTCCGATCATCATCAATACCCTTCAATCAACACCCAGACCTTCCAATGATCCTCAATACCCTTCTGATCATCATCATCATCAATACCTTCCAATCGTTAATCACCATCAAGAACTTTCAATCATCATCACACCTTCCGATCATCATCAATACCCTTAGAATAACACCTAGACCTTCCAATCATCATCAATATCTTTCCATCGTTAATGATCAAGAACTTTCAATCATCAATACCTTCCAATCATCATCAATACCGTTCAACCATTAATCATCATCAAGACCCTTGACTCATCAATAATCATCACTGCCTTCCAGTCATCAATACCCTTCAATCAACATCCAGACTTCCGAATCATCATCAATACCCTTCAATCATCATAAATACCTTTCAATCGTTAATCATCATCAAGAAATTTCCATCATCATCAATACCGTCCAATCATCTATACCCTCCCGATCATCATCAGTACCTTCCAATATTCATCAATACCCTTCAATCAACATCCAGTTTCCAATCATCATCAATATATTTCAATCATCATCTATGCCCTTCAACTGTCAACAAGAGGTTTTGATTATCAGAAGGGAAAAAGAGAGACAGAGATGAGTGAAGGAGAGGCAGGGAGAGAGAGAGAGAGAGAGATGTAAACTGATCTCCACATGGACACAGACACCGAGAACGGCGTTCTTACAGGAGAGCAGGTAGAGAGTGGCCGTTGTCCCAGATCGATAATACTCTCTACCGACGTACTGCACACAGGTGTACAGTCCAGAGTCCTGAGGCCTGAGAGATCGGATGTGTAGAGACCAGTCTGGCCCCACACGCAGCCTCCCTGCTCTCTCTGGGTCTCTGACTGTGATCGTCTTATCTTTGCTCAGGAAGATGGGTGCCCCTGGATTTTGACTGAAGACCCACACAATAGACAATCTGTTCATCTCTTTCAGATTCTCACAGGGCAGACCCACTGACCCCCCCACAGTGGAGTACACAGTCACTCCTGGGGAGACAAAAAAACAGAAAGAATATTTCACACTGTACACTCTGCACATCTGTCACTGTGAACAGGGGAGTATGAAGGAGGTGATCAGTAGACTGTAGATCTCCAGGTGTCAGTGTGAGCAGGAGTGTGGAGGAGGTGATCAGTAGACTGTAGATCTCCAGGTGTCAGTGTGAACAGGAGTGTGGAGGAGGTGATCAGTAGACTGTAGATCTCCAGGTGTCAGTGTGAACAGGAGTGTGGAGGAGGTGATCAGTAGACTGTAGATCTCCAGGTGTCAGTGTGAGCAGGAGTGTGGAGGAGGTGATCAGTACTGTAGATCTCCAGGTGTCAGTGAGAACAGGAGTGTGGAGGAGGTGATTAGTACTGTAGATCTCCAGGTGTCAGTGTGAGCAGGAGTGTGGAGGAGGTGATCAGTACTGTAGATCTCCAGGTGTCAGTGTGAGCAGGAGTGTGGAGGTGGTGATCAGTAGACTGTAGATCTCCAGGTGTCAGTGTGAGCAGGAGTGTGGAGGAGGTGATCAGTACTGTAGATCTCCAGGTGTCAGTGTGAGCAGGAGTGTGGAGAAGGTGATCAGTAGACTGTAGATCTCCAGGTGTCAGTGTGAGCAGGAGTGTGGAGGAGGTGATCAGTACTGTAGATCTCCAGGTGTCAGTGTGAGCAGGAGTGTGGAGGAGGTGATCAGTAGACTGAAGATCTCCAGGTGTCAGTGTGAGCAGGAGTGTGGAGGAGGTGATCAGTACTGTAGATCCCCAGGTGTCAGTGTGAGCAGGAGTGTGGAGGAGGTGATCAGTAGACTGTAGATCTCCAGGTGTCAGTGTGAGCAGGAGTGTGGAGGAGGTGATCAGTAGACTGTAGATCCCCAGGTGTCAGTGTGAGCAGGAGTGTGGAGGAGGTGATCAGTAGACTGTAGATCTCCAGGTGTCAGTGTGAGCAGGAGTGTGGAGGAGGTGATCAGTACTGTAGATCTCCAGGTGTAAGTGTGAGCAGGAGTGTGGAGGAGGTGATCAGTAGACTGTAGATCTCCAGGTGTCAGTGTGAGCAGGAGTGTGGAGGAGGTGATCAGTAGACTGTAGATCCCCAGGTGTCAGTGTGAGCAGGAGTGTGGAGGAGGTGATCAGTACTGTAGATCCCCAGGTGTCAGTGTGAGCAGGAGTGTGGAGGAGGTGATCAGTAGACTGTAGATCCCCAGGTGTCAGTGTGAGCAGGAGTGTGGAGGAGGTGATCAGTAGACTGTAGATCTCCAGGTGTCAGTGTGAGCAGGAGTGTGGAGGAGGTGATCAGTACTGTAGATCTCCAGGTGTCAGTGTGAGCAGGAGTGTGGAGGAGGTGATCAGTAGACTGTAGATCTCCAGGTGTCAGTGTGAGCAGGAGTGTGGAGGAGGTGATCAGTACTGCAGATCTCCAGGTGTCAGTGTGAGCAGGAGTGTGGAGGAGGTGATCAGTAGACTGTAGATCTCCAGGTGTCAGTGTGAGCAGGAGTGTGGAGGAGGTGATCAGTACTGTAGATCTCCAGGTGTCAGTGTGAGCAGGAGTGTGGAGGAGGTGATCAGTAGACTGTAGATCTCCAGGTGTCAGTGTGAGCAGGAGTGTGGAGGAGGTGATCAGTACTGCAGATCTCCAGGTGTCAGTGTGAGCAGGAGTGTGGAGGAGGTGATCAGTAGACTGTAGATCCCCAGGTGTCAGTGTGAGCAGGAGTGTGGAGGAGGTGATCAGTAGACTGTAGATCTCCAGGTGTCAGTGTGAGCAGGAGTGTGGAGGAGGTGATCAGTAGACTGTAGATCTCCAGGTGTCAGTGTGAACAGGAGTGTGGAGGAGGTGATCAGTACTGTAGATCTCCAGGTGTCAGTGTGAGCAGGAGTGTGGAGGAGGTGATCAGTACTGTAGATCTCCAGGTGTCAGTGTGAGCAGGAGTGTGGAGGAGGTGATCAGTACTGTAGATCTCCAGGTGTCAGTGTGAGCAGGAGTGTGGAGGAGGTGATCAGTAGACTGTAGATCTCCAGGTGTCAGTGTGAGCAGGAGTGTGGAGGAGGTGATCAGTAGACTGTAGATCTCCAGGTGTCAGTGTGAACAGGAGTGTGGAGGAGGTGATCAGTACTGTAGATCTCCAGGTGTCAGTGTGAACAGGAGTGTGGAGGAGGTGATCAGTACTGTAGATCTCCAGGTGTCAGTGTGAGCAGGAGTGTGGAGGAGGTGATCAGTACTGTAGATCTCCAGGTGTCAGTGTGAACAGGAGTGTGGAGGAGGTGATCAGTAGACTGTAGATCTCCAGGTGTCAGTGAGAACAGGAGTGTGGAGGAGGTGATCAGTAGACTGTAGATCCCCAGGTGTCAGTGTGAGCAGGAGTGTGGAGGAGGTGATCAGTACTGTAGATCCCCAGGTGTCAGTGTGAGCAGGAGTGTGGAGGAGGTGATCAGTACTGTAGATCCCCAGGTGTCAGTGTGAACAGGAGTGTGGAGGAGGTGATCAGTACTGCAGATCTCCAGGTGTCAGTGTGAGCAGGAGTGTGGAGGAGGTGATCAGTACTGTAGATCTCCAGGTGTCAGTGTGAGCAGGAGTGTGGAGGAGGTGATCAGTACTGTAGATCTCCAGGTGTCAGTGTGAGCAGGAGTGTGGAGGAGGTGATCAGTACTGTAGATCTCCAGGTGTCAGTGTGAGCAGGAGTGTGGAGGAGGTGATCAGTACTGTAGATCTCCAGGTGTCAGTGTGAGCAGGAGTGTGGAGGAGGTGATCAGTACTGTAGATCTCCAGGTGTCAGTGTGAGCAGGAGTGTGGAGGAGGTGATCAGTAGACTGTAGATCCCCAGGTGTCAGTGTGAGCAGGAGTGTGGAGGAGGTGATCAGTACTGTAGATCTCCAGGTGTCAGTGTGAGCAGGAGTGTGGAGGAGCTGATCAGTAGACTGTAGATCCCCAGGTGTCAGTGTGAACAGGAGTGTGGAGGAGGTGATCAGTAGACTGTAGATCTCCAGGTGTCAGTGTGAACAGGAGTGTGGAGGAGGTGATCAGTACTGTAGATCTCCAGGTGTCAGTGTGAGCAGGAGTGTGGAGGAGGTGATCAGTAGACTGTAGATCTCCAGGTGTCAGTGTGAGCAGGAGTGTGGAGGAGGTGATCAGTACTGTAGATCCCCAGGTGTCAGTGAGAACAGGAGTGTGGAGGAGGTGATCAGTAGACTGTAGATCTCCAGGTGTCAGTGTGAACAGGAGTGTGGAGGAGGTGATCAGTACTGTAGATCTCCAGGTGTCAGTGTGAACAGGAGTGTGGAGGAGGTGATCAGTACTGTAGATCTCCAGGTGTCAGTGTGAACAGGAGTGTGGAGGAGGTGATCAGTACTGTAGATCTCCAGGTGTCAGTGTGAGCAGGAGTGTGGAGGAGGTGATCAGTAGACTGTAGATCTCCAGGTGTCAGTGTGAGCAGGAGTGTGGAGGAGGTGATCAGTACTGTAGATCTCCAGGTGTCAGTGTGAACAGGAGTGTGGAGGAGGTGATCAGTAGACTGTAGATCTCCAGGTGTCAGTGTGAACAGGAGTGTGGAGGAGGTGATCAGTAGACTGTAGATCCCCAGGTGTCAGTGTGAGCAGGAGTGTGGAGGAGGTGATCAGTACTGTAGATCTCCAGGTGTCAGTGTGAGCAGGAGTGTGGAGGAGGTGATCAGTAGACTGTAGATCTCCAGGTGTCAGTGTGAGCAGGAGTGTGGAGGAGGTGATCAGTAGACTGTGGATCTGTCCCCTCGCGGTGAGTCAGCGAGCCCAGCCCGCCCTGCTCGGCAGAAGAGGAAGTGATGAAACCGGCAGAGCGCAGGGGCGGGAGCCGACCTCTCGCCACGCGGATGTCGGGCAACATCCTAACCGTCGCCAGCTGCCCTCGCGGTCCCGGCCAGCGCGCACTACCCTCGGGGCGACGGGACGAAACGACCCGCTGCCGAGACGTCGGCCAGGGCCCAGAGCTGACCCTCCTGTCCCACCCTCTTGTTCCGAACTGCTGCCTCTTGCTCAGACAGGGCCCAGGTGTCCCAGATATTAGAGACAGCGGCACCTGCGCCTGTATCTGTGCCCGTCCGTCCGCTGAACACGGTTTCCAACAGGCACAAGGCAGGTTCACCCTGGACAGGACACCAGTCCATCACAGGACACACACACACTCACACACCCTGGACAGGACACCAGTCCATCACAGGACACACACACACACCCTGGACAGGACACCAGTCCATCACAGGACACACACACACACAATGGACAGGACACCAGTCCATCACAGGACACACACACACTCACACTCTGGACAGGACACCAGTCCATCACAGGACACACACACACACCCTGGACAGGACACCAGTCCATCACAGGACACACACACTCACACACCCTGGACAGGACACCAGTCCATCACAGGACACACACACACACACCCTGGACAGGACAGCAGTCCATCACAGGACACACACACTCACACACCCTGGACAGGACACCAGTCCGTCACAGGACACACACACACCCTGGACAGGACACCAGTCCGTCACAGGACACACACACACCCTGGACAGGACACCAGTCCGTCACAGGACACACACACACCCTGGACAGGACACCAGTCCGTCACAGGACACACACACACACCCTGGACAGGACACCAGTCCATCACAGGACACACTCACACACCCTGGACAGGACACCAGTCCATCACAGGACACACACACACACCCTGGACAGGACACCAGTCCATCACAGGACACACACACACACCCTGGACAGGACACCAGTCCATCACAGGACACACACACACACACACACACACCCTGGACAGGACACCAGTCCGTCACAGGACACACACACACACACACACACACACACACACACACACACACACACACACACACACACACACTCACACTCACACACCCTGGACAGGACACCAGTCCATCACAGGACACACACACACACTCACACACCCTGGACAGGACACCAGTCCATCACAGGACACACACACACACTCACACACCCTGGACAGGACACCAGTCCATCACAGGACACACACACACACTCACACACCCTGGACAGGACACCAGTCCATCACAGGACACTCACACACACACACACACACACACACACACACACACACACAACCGGACTCCTCCCCGACTCACCTCCCACGCGGAGCCCCGGCGCGCCGGCCAGGAGCAGGCAGAGCAGAGGGGCCAGGGGGCCCATCGCCAGCGGGCGGGAGCCTCGGGGACCCAGCGACCGGACGGCACAGAGGGAAGAGAGAAGTGACGCCATCCCTCTCCCCGCGCGGGGATGGAAGACGGGACCTCCTCTTCCTGCGTTGCGCAAGGCCGGGTCACACGCCCCGCCGTCCCTGACCACCCCCCTCCGCGGGGGAGTGGGTCCGAATCGCCCAGCCCCTGGGAGAGGGGGCACGCCCCCCCCCCCGGCCCGCCGACACGCGTGTCTGCCGCAGTGCACGATGGGCGACGCCCCAGTTCCTCCGTCCCCCCCACACCCCAGCCCCGGCACCAGAACGCGACGCCAAACCGGGCCGGTCCTCAAGGTCAGAATCACGGGATCACAGGATCGAAGAGCAAGACGGACCGGTCCCCGGAACCAGAATCAAAGTGCAAAACGGACCGGCCCCCGGAACCAGAATCAAAGTGTTAAACGGACCGGTCCCCGGAACCAGAATCAAAGAGCAAAACGGACCGGTCCCCGGAACCAGAATCAAAGTGCAAAACGGACCGATCCCCGGAACCAGCATCAAAGTGCAAAACGGACCGATCCCCGGAACCAGCATCAAAGTGCAAAACGGACCGGCCCCCGGAGCCAGAATCAAAGTGCAAAACGGACTGCTCCCCGGAACCAGAATCAAAGTGCAAAACGGACCGATCCCCGGAACCAGCATCAAAGTGCAAAACGGACCGGTCCCCAGAACCAGAATCAAAGAGCAAAACGGACCGGTCCCCGGAACCAGCATCAAAGTGCAAAACGGCCCGGCCTTCTTCGGGTGTGAAGGAAACACAACGTTTTCTTTTTTCCTTCACACCCGAAGGAGAGAGAAGAGGTGAAGACAACACACCGTTCCGGCCGCGGAGCGTCCTTCTTCACGCCTGAACACGTTGTGTTTTACCGCTGGCGGGCTTGGTCCGTCCTCCGTCCTGTTGAACCACCACGAGAAAATCTCCAGTTCGATTTTACCAGCGCCGGCCGTCGACCGGCGAAGAGCTCCTCGCCCCGCTGTCAGAACAGTAAACAAAAAAAAAAAACACGACGTGCTCTTTTTAAAATGAGGAACACGGACCGGCTCTGACCTGCGCGCACAAGGGCCGATTTGAGTAACTGGGGAGAGACGACGCGTCGTTTCCCGTTTCCCGTCCCTGGCTGAGCAGACGCGTCGGACAAACCAGCACCCCGTTTTGACCACCCTCACCCCCCAGGGGGTCAAGATCCCCCCCCCAAACCGGCTAAGACTGACCCTGGCGAACACCGGCCGGCTGCGCCCGTTCGAGTCGGTGGGGACGGAATCGATCTCCCACCCTCCTCCCCGGGCCGGGCCGTGGAGTGTGCGGCTCATTTGCAGCGGAATGAGACGCCCACGCCACGTGGGCTGAACCCCCCTCCTCCCCACGGAGCCCGTGTCGGTTCCACACGTGTTGATGTCCGGGGTGGCGGAGCGATAGATGACAGGCGTCGTTTTGCACCTCCGTCGCCGTCGCCAGAGGAGGGAGGCAGATCGGAGGTCTTCATCACTTCCTCCGGTCCCGGTCCAGCTCCAGGGTCCGCAGTGGGTGAATTCTGGAGCTGGACTGACGGTGCTACTTATTGACTTACTGTTCAGGATCTCGCTACGTCACCTCCCGCGCCCCGAAAACAAACAAACAAACAAACAAACAAAACAAACAAACAACTTTCTTCTCCCGGTCGAGAGTCTGATGCAAAACAAATTTCGTTTTTGCTGAAAAAAAAAACGTCGACTGACGGGTTCATGGCAAAGACCTGCCCCCACCCACACACACCCCAAAAAAAGACTGTGTGTGTGTGTGTGTGTGTGTGTGTGTGTGTGTGTGTGTCCTGTGAAGGTTAAATGTTGTTAACCTTTCGAGAACGCCCTGGTCTTTCAAGTCCTAAATCGGCTGCTCTTCAAGGGGACAGACGACTTCCTGTTTATTTACAGCTTCGGGGGGCTGGGGGCTGGGGGGGTGATTGTATCTGCTGCCCGAAGAGCAGGGCGTGGAGGAGGAGGAGGAGGAAGATACAGGTCCCGGAAGAGACCGGAACAATTCTAGACGAGCCTATGTTGCCGTACTGCAGAGATGACGCAGTACTGGATATGTCAATAGTGTAGATATAGATATATACAGTGCCTTGCGAAAGTATTCGGCCCCCTTGAACTTTTCAACCTTTTGCCACATTTCAGGCTTCAAACATAAAGATATTGCAGCTGTACTTGCAGCTGTAATCGCAGCAAAAGGTGGCTCTACAAAGTATTAACGCAAGGGGGCCGAATAATTTTGCACGCCCCACTTTTCATTTTTTTATTAGTTAAAAAAGTTTAAAAAATCCAATAGATTTCGTTCCACTTCACAATTGTGTCCCACTTGTTGGTGATTCTTCACATAAAATAAAAAATTTATATCTTTATGTTTGAAGCCTGAAATGTGGCAAAAGGTTGAAAAGTTCAAGGGGGCCGAATACTTTCGCAAGGCACTGTATAGAGAGAGAGAGAGATTAGTAGATTAAGGGGTGAACGGCCAGGCCTGCTCTGTCTGTCCCCCATCCACCCACCCACGCTCTGCCCCTCTGTTCCTCCAAGATCACAGGGGCCTCAAAGAGACGCCTCTCTTCTGAAGCCTGCGAGGCCGACCCCTGACCCCTGACCCCCCGACCCCCCGACCCCAGGGACCAGGACTCACCTTCTTCTTCTCCGCCGCCTCCCGGGAGCCGGGCCAGGAGAGGGACCAGGAGGGAGACCAGGAGGGCCGGAGAGGAGAGGAGAGACGCCATCGCCGGGTGTCTTCCGAGCAGGACAGGAAGATCTGAGCCGCTGAGCCGCGGGGCAGGCGGTCTCTGACGCGTTTCCCGTCGCGCCCCCATTCGCCGAGCCGAGAGGCGGGGGGGGCAGACCCCGGCTCGGTCCTCGTCCTCCCCGTCCTGCAGCGCGATTCAGGGCGGCTCCCTGCTGCAGCACGACCTGGCCGACACATCTCCACCAGCTCAGATGTGTGACAAACAGGAAATGGTCTGAACGCACAGCTGAAAGGGTGATCCTTCTGAACACCAGGGGGTTTGTTTCAACTCAAAACCAGAGGGCACAGGCAGAAGCACATTGATAACTCGAGAGCTGGCTTCTCTCACACAGACCCAGCTGGGTGAGCTCCTCCAGTCAGGACAGGAGGCTCTTCTGTACGCAGAGGGGGGTGGGGGTGGGGAACAAGCTGCCCAGCCCTGTGGTTGAAGCCGATACCCTGGCTTCTCTCCAGACACAGCTGGGTGAGCTCCTCCAGTCAGGACAGGAGGCTCTTCTGTACGCAGAGGGGGGTGGGGGTGGGGAACAAGCTGCCCAGCCATCTTCTCCAGGTTGAGACTCCTCACAGTGCAGTTTAATGAGCGGAGGTGCAAAAAGTGAAACAGAAACCTTTCCATTCTGCTTTATCTTAAGCTTTTTTTATTTATTTTCTTACATTTACAGTTTCCGCAGACAGTGCAGACAGACAGGATAGCCCAGGGTGCGAATCCCCTCTCTGACCGGCGAAGGGGAACAGACCCAGGAGACAGGCATCACCACGGGCTGAGACTTAGTTCTGCAGGTTCTGCCACAATCATGAGCCATCACTGGAACTCACTGCAGCTGGGATTTCTGCCATGTGAACTGGACCACTGAGTCAGAGAATCACTGGACCACTGAACCACTGAGTCAGAGAATCACTGGACCACTGAACTACTGGACCACTGAACCACTGAGTCAGAAAATCACTGGAACACTGAACCATTGAGTCAAAGAATCACTGAACCATTGGACCACTGAACCACTGGACCACTGAACCATTGAGTCAAAGAATCACTGAACCACTGGACCACTGGACCACTGAACCACTGGACCACTGGACCACTGGACCACTGAGTCAAAGAGTCACTGGACCACTGAGTCAAAGAATCTCTGGACCACTGGACCACTGAGTCAAAAAATCACTGAACCACTGGACCACTGAACCACTGAGTCAAAGAGTCACTGAACCACTGGACCACTGAGTCAAAAAATCACTGAACCACTGGACCACTGGACCACTGAGTCAAAGAATCACTGGACCACTGAACCACTGAGTCAAAGAATCACTGGACAGCCAAACCTCAGGGCTACTGAAACCACTTTCTCGCGACTACTGAACCTCTGAGCCGCTAAATCACTTCGCTGAAGAGACACTGGAACTTGTTGGCACGATTGGAAAAGGGTGTTTTTTTATTCTCGGATCACTCCTACAGAGCTGCCTTCCCTGGCATTGACAAGAAAACGGGCGCAGAGCTGTAAATTTCTCAGCGGCACGTGTGTCGTAGCATATGTTGTAGCGGCGCTAGGCCAAGCCCTCCACTTATTCGCCATGAATTAATCATTTATTTGAGGACGCGAGTCTGAGTCTGTCAGATTCCTGTCCGGGCGAGTGCGTGACTTACACACCTGTGAAACGAGGTGGGGCCAGGCCCTCTGTGGGGTCGTCAAGTTCTCCCTGGAGCCCCGGCAGAGGTACCTGCGCAGCTGTGCGTTCCCCGTGCGACGCGACTCTGCGATCATCTGTGGGCGGCTGGTTTGGTCTGGGTGTGGGCGGAGCCTGTGTCGCCGCTCGCCGTAGGACACTCTCTCTCTCTCTCTCTCTCTCTCTCTCTCTCTCTCTCTCTCTCTCTCTCTCTCTCTCTCTCTCTCTCTCTCTCTCTCTCTCTGCATGGGCGTTCACCCCTCCTTCCAGTTTCTGTCCCTCTCTGTCCCCGGGCGGCTCTGTGTCCATCGCTGTTTGTTTCTGTGTGCAGATATATGTGCGTCGCCGGAGGTGGGTGTATAGACGTCAGCAGCAGCAAAGCAGAGCGCCCTCTTGTGGCAGGTCCTTGTAAATACACCCCCCCCTCCCCTATCGCCTGAGGTTGGAGTAAATGACAGCGGTGCTGTCCTCGGGCGCAGCCTGGCCACTTCTGCCCCTTTCCTTGTCCTTCAAGGTCACGCTGGCGTAGTTGACTTCATCGCCACCGGGGGCGGGAGAGCTCTGCTCCTGCAGAGAGAGACGGACAGAGAGGGAAGTCAGGGAAGACGCGGTTCTGTTGCGCCATCTTCTGGACCCTCCGCTCAGAGCCCTTTGCAGGTGAGGGGGAATCCCACTACCGCCACCAGTGGGCGGCCCCACCTGGATGATGAGAGCAGAGGGGTGGAGCCAGTTCAGAGAGGGGGGGGTGATTAGGAGGCCATGAGGGGTCAAGACCGGGGGGGGGGTGGGGGGGGTATTTGACCAGGACACTGGGGTAACACCCCTACTCTTCTGGAGAAACACCCCGGGATTGTTAATGAGGACGGAGAGTCAGGACCTCGGTTTCGTCACCACACTGCTCGGACCCAGGGCTGGGTGATGAGAAGCAGGGGGAGGGTTCAGATGGAGGCAGGCAGACAGGCAGGCAGGCAGGCAGGCAGGCAGGCAGGCAGGTAGACAGGCAGGCAGGCAGACAGGCAGACAGGCAGACAGGCAGGTAGACAGGTAGACAGGCAGACAGGCAGGCAGGCAGGCAGGTAGACAGGCAGGCAGACAGGCAGGCAGACAGGAGGGGGGTGCGGACGGTTACCGTGGGCTCGGTGGGGCTGGCGTAGACGATGAGGTCTTCTTCCGTCGTGACGCAGACTCCCGGACCTGCTGGGCGGAGAGCGAGGGGCATGAGAGCACAGCTCCTCCACACCTCCGGCCAGGCCCAGGGCCCAGAGGGGCCCGATCGCAGCAGCCGGAGGGCCACACACACACACGCACGCACGCACGCACACAAACACACACCACACACAAACACCCTGGACAGGACACCAGTCCGTCACAGGACACTCACACTCACACACACACCCTGGACAGGACACCAGTCCGTCACAGGACACTCACACTCACACTCACACTCACACACCCACTTTTAATTCAGGCAGGTCAACTAAACCGTGACGAGAATCGGTCTTTCTTGGAGTCCACTAAAGCAGGATGGGCGTCAGGCGCACTGTGGTCAAGGGGCTTAGTTCATCTGTATAAAAATTAGCTTAAAGCTTTTCGTTTCGCTCGTTCTTAGAGTGCATCAGGCTTAAAATAAACGGAATCTGTTTTAGTTGAGTTGGGTTTCTTTTTAGCCTCGAAGTCCCCGTTTGATTTAACGGCGAAGACTGGATTCTGACTGGAGGGGGCCCATGACGGCGTGGCCACTCTGGACTCTGGACTCTGGACTCTGGACTCTGGACTCTGGACTCTGGACTCTGGACTCTGGACTCTGGACTCTGGACTCTGGACTCTGGACTCTGGACTCTGGACTCTGGCGCGCAGTAAGAAGAGAGGGACCGACCTGCACTCGCCATCCTCCTCCCCCCCCTCCTCCGCCTCTTCATCAGGAGGAAGACCACCACGAGGACCACCAGCAGAGCGCAGACGGCGCCGGCGACGGCCGCCGAGGTCTTCTCTAGGAAGTGGTTGTCGGACGCTGAAAAAAACGGGATCGACGTTGGGGGGACGGTTTCAGGACCTGCTGGGGACACTTCTGCGTCCCGAGGGAAAACTGTCTCTTCAGTCTGGAGGGAGTGTCCCACACTGACAGGCTGGAGGAACTGAGTCTCTTCAGTCTGAAGGGAGGGTCCCACACTGACAGGCTGGAGGAACTGAGTCTCTTCAGTCTGAAGGGAGTGTCCCACACTGACAGGCTGAGGGAACTGAGTCTCTTCAGTCTGAAGGGAGGCTCCCACACTGACAGGCTGAGGGAACTGAGTCTCTTCAGTCTGAAGGGAGGCTCCCACACTGACAGGCTGAGGGAACTGAGTCTCTTCAGTCTGAAGGGAGTGTCCCACACTGACAGGCTGAGGGAACTGAGTCTCTTCAGTCTGAAGGGAGTGTCCCACACTGACAGGCTGAGGGAACTGAGTCTCTTCAGTCTGGAGGGAGTGTCCCACACTGACAGGCTGGGGGAACTGAGTCTCTTCAGTCTGAAGGGAGTGTCCCGCACTGACAGGCTGAGGGAACTGAGTCTCTTCAGTCTGAAGGGAGTGTCCCGCACTGACAGGCTGAGGGAACTGAGTCTCTTCAGTCTGAAGGGAGTGTCCCGCACTGACAGGCTGAGGGAACTGAGTCTCTTCAGTCTGAAGGGAGTGTCCCGCACTGACAGGCTGCGGGAACTGAGTCTCTTCAGTCTGAAGGGAGTGTCCCACACTGACAGGCTGGGGGGACTGAGTCTCTTCAGTCTGAAGGGAGTGTCCCAGACTGACAGGCTGGGGGAACTGAGTCTCTTCAGTCTGAAGGGAGTGAACTACACTGATTCAAACACTGAAAGAGCAGAAAACTTCACTATTCCACCAAGCTCTTTACACAGAGGGGGGTGGGGGTGGGGAACAAGCTGCCCAGCCCTGTTGTTGAAGCCGATACCCTGGCTGCTCTCCAGACACAGCTGGATGGGATTGTCTACTAATTACCGATTGGAGTAGTGGTGCCTCCCTCTTCCTCTCTAAGTGCTCATTTATTCAGTCATTCCTTGGTCAAAACCGAGTCATATGAAAAGAAACTGAGTCTCTCTAACCTTCTCTAGGTGGGGCTGTTGTATATCCTTTAGGTCCGACATCGCCTGAAAAAGAAGGAGGAGATAAGAGATTTGCCCATCCCTGTGAGATTCCTCTCGGCATCAAGAGATGTTCAAAAAAGACAATCTGAGACAGAGGACTGTGTGCTAATGAGCAGAACCTGCTCACCTGAATCCGGGCTCTGTTTTCTGTCTCCAGTATGAACATCTTGAACAAAGAAAGAGAGGTGTATCACTCTCACAATAATACCCTACCTGTGAGGAGACTGGTGTAGGTATCAGGCCTGTCTCACTCTCACAATAATACCCTACCTGTGAGGAGACTGGTGTAGGTATCGGGTCTGTCTCACTCTCACAATAATACCCTACCTGTGAGGAGACTGGTGTAGGTATCAGGTCTGTCTGACTCTCACAATAATACCCTACCTATGAGGAGACTGGTGTAGGTATCAGGCCTGTCTCACTCTCACAATAATACCCTACCTGTGAGGAGACTGGTGTAGGTATCAGGCCTGTCTCACTCTCACAATAATACCCTACCTGTGAGGAGACTGGTGTAGGTATCAGGCCTGTCTCACTCTCACAATAATACCCTACCTGTGAGGAGACTGGTGTAGGTATCAGGTCTGTCTGACTCTCACAATAATACCCTACCTATGAGGAGACTGGTGTAGGTATCAGGCCTGTCTCACTCTCACAATAATACCCTACCTGTGAGGAGACTGGTGTAGGTATCAGGCCTGTCTCACTCTCACAATAATACCCTACCTGTGAGGAGACTGGTGTAGGTATCAGGTCTGTCTCACTCTCACAACAATACCCTACCTGTGAGGAGACTGTCGAGGTATCAGGTCTGTCTCACTCTCACAATAATACCCTACCTGTGAGGAGACTGGTGTAGGTATCAGGTCTGTCTCACTCTCACAATAATACCCTACCTGTGAGGAGACTGGTGTAGGTATCAGGTCTGTCTCACTCTCACAATAATACCCTACCTGTGAGGAGACTGGTGTAGGTATCAGGTCTGTCTCACTCTCACAATAATACCCTACCTGTGAGGAGACTGGTGTAGGTATCAGGCCTGTCTCACTCTCACAATAATACCCTACCTGTGAGGAGACTGGTGTAGGTATCAGGCCTGTCTCACTCTCACAATAATACCCTACCTGTGAGGAGACTGGTGTAGGTATCAGGTCTGTCTGACTCTCACAATAATACCCTACCTATGAGGAGACTGGTGTAGGTATCAGGCCTGTCTCACTCTCACAATAATACCCTACCTGTGAGGAGACTGGTGTAGGTATCAGGTCTGTCTGACTCTCACAATAATACCCTACCTGTGAGGAGACTGGTGTAGGTATCAGGCCTGTCTCACTCTCACAATAATACCCTACCTGTGAGGAGACTGGTGTAGGTATCAGGCCTGTCTCACTCTCACAATAATACCCTACCTGTGAGGAGACTGGTGTAGGTATCAGGCCTGTCTCACTCTCACAATAATACCCTACCTGTGAGGAGACTGGTGTAGGTATCAGGTCTGTCTGACTCTCACAATAATACCCTACCTATGAGGAGACTGGTGTAGGTATCAGGCCTGTCTCACTCTCACAATAATACCCTACCTGTGAGGAGACTGGTGTAGGTATCAGGCCTGTCTCACTCTCACAATAATACCCTACCTGTGAGGAGACTGGTGTAGGTATCAGGTCTGTCTCACTCTCACAACAATACCCTACCTGTGAGGAGACTGTCGAGGTATCAGGTCTGTCTCACTCTCACAATAATACCCTACCTGTGAGGAGACTGGTGTAGGTATCAGGTCTGTCTCACTCTCACAATAATACCCTACCTGTGAGGAGACTGGTGTAGGTATCAGGTCTGTCTCACTCTCACAATAATACCCTACCTGTGAGGAGACTGGTGTAGGTATCAGGTCTGTCTCACTCTCACAATAATACCCTACCTGTGAGGAGACTGGTGTAGGTATCAGGCCTGTCTCACTCTCACAATAATACCCTACCTGTGAGGAGACTGGTGTAGGTATCAGGCCTGTCTCACTCTCACAATAATACCCTACCTGTGAGGAGACTGGTGTAGGTATCAGGTCTGTCTGACTCTCACAATAATACCCTACCTATGAGGAGACTGGTGTAGGTATCAGGCCTGTCTCACTCTCACAATAATACCCTACCTGTGAGGAGACTGGTGTAGGTATCAGGTCTGTCTCACTCTCACAATAATACCCTACCTGTGAGGAGACTGGTGTAGGTATCAGGTCTGTCTCACTCTCACAATAATACCCTACCTGTGAGGAGACTGGTGTAGGTATCAGGTCTGTCTCACTCTCACAATAATACCCTACCTGTGAAGAGACTGGTGTAGGTATCAGGTCTGTCTCACTCTCACAATAATACCCTACCTGTGAGGAGACTGGTGTAGGTATCAGGTCTGTCTCACTCTCACAATAATACCCTACCTGTGAGGAGACTGGTGTAGGTATCAGGTCTGTCTCACTCTCACAATAATACCCTACCTGTGAGGAGACTGGTGTAGGTATCAGGTCTGTCTCACTCTCACAATAATACCCTACCTGTGAGGAGACTGGTGTAGGTATCAGGCCTGTCTCACTCTCACAATAATACCCTACCTGTGAGGAGACTGGTGTAGGTATCAGGCCTGTCTCACTCTCACAATAATACCCTACCTGTGAGGAGACTGGTGTAGGTATCAGGTCTGTCTGACTCTCACAATAATACCCTACCTATGAGGAGACTGGTGTAGGTATCAGGCCTGTCTCACTCTCACAATAATACCCTACCTGTGAGGAGACTGGTGTAGGTATCAGGTCTGTCTCACTCTCACAATAATACCCTACCTGTGAGGAGACTGGTGTAGGTATCAGGTCTGTCTCACTCTCACAATAATACCCTACCTGTGAGGAGACTGGTGTAGGTATCAGGTCTGTCTCACTCTCACAATAATACCCTACCTGTGAAGAGACTGGTGTAGGTATCAGGTCTGTCTCACTCTCACAATAATACCCTACCTGTGAGGAGACTGGTGTAGGTATCAGGTCTGTCTCACTCTCACAATAATACCCTACCTGTGAGGAGACTGGTGTAGGTATCAGGTCTGTCTCACTCTCACAATAATACCCTACCTGTGAGGAGACTGGTGTAGGTATCAGGTCTGTCTCACTCTCACAATAATACCCTACCTGTGAGGAGACTGGTGTAGGTATCAGGCCTGTCTCACTCTCACAATAATACCCTACCTGTGAGGAGACTGGTGTAGGTATCAGGCCTGTCTCACTCTCACAATAATACCCTACCTGTGAGGAGACTGGTGTAGGTATCAGGCCTGTCTCACTCTCACAATAATACCCTACCTGTGAGGAGACTGGTGTAGGTATCAGGCCTGTCTCACTCTCACAATAATACCCTACCTGTGAGGAGACTGGTGTAGGTATCAGGTCTGTCTCACTCTCACAATAATACCCTACCTGTGAGGAGACTGGTGTAGGTATCAGGTCTGTCTCACTCTCACAATAATACTCTACCTGTGAGGAGACTGGTGTAGGTATCAGGCCTGTCTCACTCTCACAATAATACCCTACCTGTGAGGAGACTGGTGTAGGTATCAGGTCTGTCTGACTCTCACAATAATACCCTACCTATGAGGAGACTGGTGTAGGTATCAGGCCTGTCTCACTCTCACAATAATACCCTACCTGTGAGGAGACTGGTGTAGGTATCAGGTCTGTCTCACTCTCACAATAATACCCTACCTGTGAGGAGACTGGTGTAGGTATCAGGTCTGTCTCACTCTCACAATAATACCCTACCTGTGAAGAGACTGGTGTAGGTATCAGGTCTGTCTCACTCTCACAATAATACCCTACCTGTGAGGTGAATGGTGTAGGTATCAGAGGTCTTCATCACTCCTCTCTCTCTCAGTACACATGTCCTGGTCCTCATGTGGTCTGAACTCTGCAGCTTCATTGACAAGCTGCTGAAATATCTGTCCTGGCTGATGTCCACTATGTCCATGTGGTCACTCTCCCAGGTCACTAGGACATCAGCAGGTTTCCCAGCACAGCTTTGAAATCCTCCTCCACAGTCCAGACCACACTGGAGAGTGAGGACTGTGTCTGTCTTCAATCCTCCAGAGGGACTGGCAGAGACTGCAGAATGACATCACATGTGTCTTCAGCACAGGGACAGACACTGTTTCACACACTGACATGATCAATGAGTCCAGACAGCAGATCAGAGCACAGGAAGGACAGACAGAGAGACAGAAGACCTGCAGATTCCTGACTGGACTCATCAGGACCAGCACTGGGATGGAGAGACAGAGGGGACAGTTAATGGAGACTGACTGAAACAGAAAGACACGTCCTCAGGTCCTCAAACTTACTGGACAGCAGGTAGAGATCAACAGTAGTGCGTCCAGCGAGATAAAAATCTCCATTGACATACTGCTCACAGAGGTACTGTCCAGTGTCCTGAGTGTTGAGACTGTGGATGTGTAGAGACCAGTCAGACCCCACACTCATTCTCTGGGCTCTTTCTGGGTCTCTGACTGTGAGCTTCTGTTCTCTGTTTACTATTGTTACTGACTTCTCAGATTTGTGATAAAAGCTCCACACAAAGTAGTACTCCTGATGGTCTCTGGACCCCTGACAGGACATGTTGACTGACCCCCCCACAGTGGAGTACAGAGTCACACCTGAGGAGAGAAAATAACACAACAGTAACACCTGATACCACAACACCTCCTACTGTGTCTCCTTTCACTGCTGACACTACAACACCTCCCACTGTGTCTCCTTTCACTGCTGACACCACACACCTCCCACTGTGTCTCCTTTCACACCTGATACCACCAGTCCTCCCACTGTCTCCTTTCACTGCTGACACCACCACACCTCACACTGTGTCTCCTTTCACTCCTGACACCACCACACCTCCCACTGCGTCTCCTTTCACACCTGATACCACAACACCTCCCACTGCGTCTCCTTTCACTCCTGACACCACAACACCTTCCACTGTGTCTCCTTTCACATTTGATACCACAACAGCTCCCACCTTCTCTCTCTGATACAACACCCCACACAGTACTCACACTTTACTCCAGTCTTCAATACTGATAATAATTTCTATTATTAATGCAGTACTTTTCATTCCACATCTCAAAGATCTTTACACACAGGAGGGGACCAATTTCCAACACTGAACTTCAGCCCCACCTGGGAGACGCACAGCGATCAACCAGCACCAGTAACCCCACCTGGGAGACGCACAGCGATCGTTCCGCACCAGTAACCCCACCTGGGAGACGCACAGGGATCGTTCCGCACCAGTAACCCCACCTGGGAGACGCACAGCGATCGTTCTGCACCAGTAACCCCACCTGGGAGACGCACAGCGACCGTTCTGCACCAGTAACCCCACCTGGGAGATGCACAGCGATCAGTCTGCACCAGTAACCCCACCTGGGAGACGCATAGCGATCAATCAGCACCAGTAACCCCACCTGGGAGACGCACAGCGATCAGTCTGCACCAGTAACCCCACCTGGGAGACGCACAGCGATCATTCTGGAGCAGTAACCCCACCTGGGAGACGCACAGCGATCGTTCTGCACCAGCAGCCCCACTGCACACAGATCAGGTTTATCCTTTTAGTCCCCGCCTTGCTGGGCTGCTGAAACGTAAGCTTCTTTCCTGGTAACACACTCTGTTCCTCATCATTAACGTCAGGAAAAGTTTCCTGGGGGGCCTGAGCTGTGTTTCTGTGATGATCTCCTCGCCTAACATTGATTGCATCGATTGTAACTGCATTAACCTGAGCAGATATCCTCTAAGTCTTCAATAGCACAGAGCAGGTCTGAGACGAAGCCCAGTATCAGGGTGTACAGCACCTAGAAGGCAGGATCATGCCTTCCAGCTCGGTTTCCTACTTCGTTGTGCTCACAGCAGATCTGCTGTTACTGACAGGGCTGCAGACTCTCCCCCTCAGCCCAGGATGTGTTTCTATTCTGATGACAGGAGCTCCGGATGTGTTTCTATTTTGATGAAACCGCGTGAATTCACCCGGCGATCATATCTCTCCTGCTCGTCTAACGTCAACATCCTATTTCATTCTTTCACGCACTTCCTTATTCTTTCATTCTCTTCTTCTTTTTGAGTGAGGCGGACTAGTTTAGTGTCCATTACAGCATCTGTAGCAGCTCACTAAATCTTTAGTACTGACAGTATTCACTTAACAAATAACAGATCACCTGAACAAATCTAGATCAGTCGTCTAGTGCAGTATTTGTAGCAGTGTAGTAAATCTCTAGTAACAGTTCAATCAAGTTGCTCTTGGTCTAGATCAGTCGTCTAGTGCAGTATTTGTAGCAGTGTAGTAAATCTCTAGTAACAGTTCAATCAAGCTGGTCTTGGTCTAGATCAGTCGTCTAGTGCAGTATTTGTAGCAGTGTAGTAAATCTCTAGTAACAGTTCAATCAAGTTGCTCTTGGTCTAGATCAGTCGTCTAGTGCAGTATTTGTAGCAGTGTAGTAAATCTCTAGTAACAGTTCAATCAAGCTGGTCTTGGTCTAGATCAGTCGTCTAGTGCAGTATTTGTAGCAGTGTAGTAAATCTCTAGTAACAGTTCAATCAAGTTGCTCTTGGTCTAGATCAGTCGTCTAGTGCAGTATTTGTAGCAGTGTAGTAAATCTCTAGTAACAGTTCAATCAAGCTGGTCTTGGTCTAGATCAGTCATCTAGTGCAGTATTTGTAGCGGTACAGTAATAATGATGATACTATATATTGTCATATATAGACCAGTTAAGAGAACAACTGATTTGAATGAAGCCATTCAGAGTCCAGGGTGGACTGAAGACCAGCAGGCGACCCCCCAGGAACAGATCCATACTCATTATTACTATAACACTTTTAATCACTGTCGGTCACCGAGCTCGACACAGGTGCGACGCCCGTGGGTCAGACTCCAGCTCCTGACATGTGATCCCTGACTGCAGTGACGCCCTGAGAGGGTTCGAATCCTCTGCGTCGGCTGCCAGCGAGAGCTGGGGCACTCTCGCACTTACACGCTCAGGCACATTCACTTGTGCACACACTCACAGACTCAAACACACTCGCTCACACTCACACACTCGCTCACACTCGCTCGCTCACACTCACACTCAAGCACATTCAAACACACTCGCTCACACTCACACATACTCGCTCGCTCACACTCACACTCAAGCACATTCAAACACACTCGCTCACACTCACACACACTCGCTCGCTCACACTCACACTCAAGCACATTCAAACACACTCGCTCACACTCAAGCACGCTCACTCGTGCACACACGCACACTTGCTCACACTCGAGAAAACTTGTCCACGCTCACAATCAGACTCGCTCACACTCACACACTCGCTCACACTCAAGTACACTCGCTCACACTCGCTCACATGCAAGCACACTCAATCACACTCGCTTATTCATTCACTCACTCACACTCTCGCACTTACACACTCATGCACACACACAAACACACTAGGTCACACTCACACTCAAGATAAATTCAAACAAACTTGCTCACACTGACACACACTCACTCACACTAAAGTACACTTGTTCACACTCACTCACATGTAGGCACACTCAATCACACTCGCTTATTCATTCACTCACTCACACTCTCGCACTTACACACTCAAACACACTAGCTCACACTCACACTCAAGATAAATTCAAACACACTTGCTCACACTGACACACACTCACTCACACTAAAGTACACTTGTTCACACTCACTCACACGTAGGCACACTCAATCACACTCGCTTATTCACTCACTCACTCACTCTCGCACTTACACACTCATGCGCACACACACACAAACACACTAGGTCACACTCACACTCAAGATAAATTCAAACACACTTGCTCACACTGACACACACTCACTCACACTAAAGTACACTTGTTCACACTCACTCACATGTAGGCACACTCAGTCACACTCGCTTATCCATTCACTCTCTCACACTCCCGTGCACTTGCTCAAACTCGCTCAGACTCAAGTACACTCGCTCGCACACTCAAAAACACACAAGTACACACAAGTACACACAAGTACACACTCACCCTCTGTTCCCAGAGGGGGGCTCCAGACGCAGAGACAGGCCAGCACCAGGTGACGGACTGCAGAGATCCCCATGTCCCCTCTGCCTCGGACCGCTGTCCTCTCCTCTCTGCGGGCAGGCAGGAAGTGCCGTCAGTGACGATGGGATCTATTTCTGAAAAGGAGAAGTGGTGATGTTGCAGGGCACGTTTCCTGCCTCGCTACGCAGAGCAGAGCGAGCGTGAGAAGAAGACCACCGCAGCAGCAGAAAGCCGTGCGCTGGTCGGGTCCGGTCAGCGCGGAGCTCTCCTCCTCTCCCGGCCCCTCCGCCTCTCTCTCGTACCGGGGCTGCGTGCTGTCCAGCTGCCGGTCAGCTGAGCGGACACACACAACAGCGCTCTGTCTGCCCACTGCTCACACGGGTCACACTGCCCGCATGCAATACACAGTCTCCCAATTCACACCCACACACGCAAGGCACACTGACGCAAGATACACACGCATGCAATACACACACACTCTCCATTCACACTCACACAGAGCACACTCAATCAATATACACACACTCCATTCACACTCACACAGAGCACACTCAATCAATATACACACACTCCATTCACACTCACACAGAGCACACTCAATCAATACACACACACTCCATTCACACTTAGACAGAGCACACTCAATCAATACACACACACACTCCATTCACACTCACACAGAGCACACTCAATCAATATACACACACTCCATTCACACTCACACAGAGCACACTCAATCAATACACACACACTCCATTCACACTCACACAGAGCACACTTAATCAATACACACACACTCAATCAAGACACACACACACTCAATTCACACTCACACAGAGCACACTCAATCAATACACACACTCCATTCACACTCAATCAATACACACACACTCTCCATTCACACTCACACAGAGCACACTCAATCAATACACACACTCTCCATTCACACTCACACAGAGCACACTCAATCAATACACACACACTCAATTCACACACACAGAGCACACTCAATCAATACACACACACACTCCATTCACACTCACACAGAACACACTCAATCAATACACACACACTTCATTCACACTCACACAGAGCACACTCAATCAATACACACACACTTCATTCACACTCACACAGAGCACACTCAATCAATACACACACACTCCATTCACACTCACACAGAGCACACTCAATCAATATACACACACTCCATTCACACTCACACAGAGCACACTCAATCAATACACACACACTCCATTCACACTTAGACAGAGCACACTCAATCAATACACACACACACTCCATTCACACTCAATCAATACACACACACTTCATTCACACTCACACAGAGCACACTCAATCAATACACACACACTTCATTCACACTCACACAGAGCACACTCAATCAATACACACACACTCCATTCACACTCACACAGAGCACACTCAATCAATACACACACACTCCATTCACACTCACACAGAGCACACTCAATCAATACACGCACACACTCCATTCACACTCACACAGAGCACACTCAATCAATACACACACTCAATTCACACACACAAACAGTGCACACTTCCACACTAAATCCACACTCACACAATCCGTACACTCGCACATTCAATCCTCACCCGGTCGGTGCATACTCACACAAACAGTGCACGCTTGTCCAATAAACACCCACACAATCAGTGCACAGACACACAATCAGTGCACACTCGCACACCCACGACACTCTCGCGCCCCGCTGAATTAAACTCTCGGGGTTCCTGCAGCTGTGTTTATCAGGTCACGCGTAGACACAGGGCCCTGCGGTGCTTCGTCAGAGCCAGAGAGAGGAACCGAAGGCTGACAGACCCACACTCTCACATGGAGTAGGAGGAAGAGGAACAGGAGGCTGAGCTCATCGGTCCTGTGGCTTAACAGACAGAGACTCCGATGTTTCCACACAGGGCGGGCGGGGAAAAAACACCCAGCTTTCCTCTGTCATCCGCCCGTCTTGTCGGCTTCCCTGGGGACAGGAAGGGGCTCCTTTACGCAGAGGGGGGCGGGGGTGGTGAGCTGCCCAGCCCTGTGGTTGAAGCCGATACCCTGGCTTCTCTCCAGACACAGCTGGGTGAGCTCCTCCAGTCAGGACAGGAGGCTCTGCTGTACACAGAGGGGGGTGGGGGTGTGGAACAAGCTGCCCAGCCCTGTGGTTGAAGCCGATACCCTGGCTTCTCTCCAGACACAGCTGGGTGAGCTCCTCCAGTCAGGACAGGAGGCTCTACTGTACACAGAGGGGGGTGGGGGTGGGGAACAAGCTGCCCAGCCCTGTGGTTGAAGCCGATACCCTGGCTCCTCTCCAGACACAGCTGGGTGAGCTCCTCCAGTCAGGACAGGAGGCTCTGCTATACATAGAGGGGGTTGGGGGTGTGGAACAAGCTGCCCAGCCCTGTGGTTGAAGCCGATACCCTGGGGCTTCTCTCCAGACACAGCTGGGTGAGCTCCTCCAGTCAGGACAGGAGGCTCTTCTGTACACAGAGGAGGGTGGGGGTGGGGAACAGGCTGCCCAGCCCTGTGGTTGAAGCCGATACCCTGGGGCTTCTCTCACACAGACACAGCTGGGTCTTCTTTGCACAGGGTGGATGAGTTCCTGAGATCAATTAACTACCGAACGATCTGGATATGAAAATATTAAGGCGGAGATGCACCAGGTGAGACAGACCATTCCCGTTGAATCCTGAACAATAACCACACTGCGCTATAACACATGGGACAGTAATGTATTACACTGTACGTTCGGCGTATACAGCAGTCATGCACTTTCATTTAATTAACATCAGGCAACAATACTTATTGATACTAATTGCATGGAGTGATGGAATGATACCGGGCCGCACTGCGTGGTCTGGGATCGTGGGGAGTTCGCCCCCCGGTGGTCAGGAGGGATCGCTGCGGCGGCTCTAGTTGACCGCGGAGATCAGGGAGTAGACGGGGTCGCTCGCCGGCTGCCCTCCCGCCCGCCCCTCCACGCCGCTGTTGGGGGTCACCAGGGCGTACTCCGTCTCCCCATAGACATCGTAGACGTGCGTCTGGGGGGGGGGGGAGGTGTTTGCGGAAAACGGGGTTCAGGCGGTCAAGGAGATCTAAGGGCAGCATCGCAGGGCTGACGAGCTCCCCGATCTCCGAGCTTCTTCCTCACAGAACTTTCTGAAACATCTCGGATTTCAGGATAAGCTCTCCGAAATGCCATCTTCCTCGCAGAACTTCCTGAAACCTTTCTGAAACATCTGGGATCTCAGGACAAGCTCCCTGACCTACCATCTTCCTCACAGAACTTTCTGACAAGCTCTCTGATCTGCCATCTCCCTCACAGAACTTCCTGAAACGTCTGGGATCGCGGGACAAGCTCTCTGATCTACCATCTTCCTTGCAGAACTTTCTGAAATATCTGGGATCTCGGGACAAGTTCTCTGATCTGCCATCTTCTTCACAGAACTTTCTGAAACGTCTCTGATTTCGGGATAAGCTCTCTGATCTACCATCTTCCTCACAGAACTTTCTGAAACGTCTCTGATTTCGGGATAAGCTCTCTGATCTACCATCTTCCTCACAAAACTTTCTGAAACGTCTCTGATTTCGGGATAAGCTCTCTGATCTACCATCTTCCTCACAGAACTTTCTGAAACGTCTGGGATCTCCTTGACCTACCATCTTCCTTGCAGAACTTTCTGAAACCACCGTGATCTCAGGACAAGCTCTCTGATCTACCATCTCCCTCACAGAACTTTCTGAAACATCTCGGATTTCAGGATAAGCTCTCCGAAATGCCATCTTCCTCACAGAACTTCCTGAAACGTCTGGGATCGCGGGACAAGCTCTCTGATCTACCATCTTCCTCACAGAACTTTCTGAAACGTCTGGGATCTCAGGACAAGGTCTCTGATCTACCATCTTCCTCACAGAACTTTCTGAAACGTCTGGGATCTCGGGACAAGCTCCCTGATCTACCATCTTCCTCACAGAACTTTCTGAAACGTCTGGGATCTCGGGACAAGCTCTCTGATCTACCATCTTCCTCACAGAACTTTCTGAAACGTCCCGGATTTCGGGATGAGCTCTCCGAAATGCCATCTTCCTCACAGAACTTCCTGAAACGTCTGGGATCTCCTTGACCTACCATCTTCCTTGCAGAACTTTCTGAAACTTCTGGGATCTCGAGACAAGCTCCATGACCTACCATCTTCTTCACAGAACTTTCTGAAACATCTCGGATTTCGGGATAAGCTCTCCGATCTGCCATCTTCCTCACAGAACTTTCTGAAACATCTGGGATCTCAGGACAAGCACCATGACCTACCATCTTCCTCGCAGAACTTTCTGAAACGTCTCGGATTTCGGGATGAGCTCTCCGAAATGCCATCTTCCTCACAGAACTTCCTGAAACGTCTGGGATCTCCTTGACCTACCATCTTCCTCACAGAACTTTCTGAAACATCTGGGATCTGGGGACAAGCTCTCTGTTCTACCATCTTCTTCACAGAACTTTCTGAAACGTCTCGGATTTCGGGATAAGCTCTCCGATCTGCCATCTTCCTCACAGAACTTTCTGAAACATCTGGGATCTGGGGACAAGCTCTCTGTTCTACCATCTTCTTCACAGAACTTTCTGAAACGTCTCGGATTTCGGGATAAGCTCTCCGATCTGCCATCTTCCTCACAGAACTTTCTGAAACATCTGGGATCTCAGGACAAGCACCATGACCTACCATCTTCCTCGCAGAACTTTCTGAAACGTCTCGGATTTCGGGACAAGCTCTCCGAAATGCCACCTTCCTCACAGAACTTCCTGAAACGTCTGGGATCTCCTTGACCTACCATCTTCCTTGCAGAACTTTCTGAAACTTCTGGGATCTCGGGACAAGCTCCATGACCTACCATCTTCCTCACAGAACTTCCTGAAACATCTGGGATCTCGGGACAAGCTCTCTGATCTACCATCTTCCTCGCAGAACTTTCTGAAACGTCTCGGATTTCGGGACAAGCTCTCCGAAATGCCACCTTCCTCACAGAACTTTATCGGACTTGAGTGAGTCGGTCTTTCAGTTGGTCGTGTGCTTATTCCTCCAGTCAGCTGGGTAGCTCGTCTATCTCGCTGTGATCGATAGCTAGTCTGTGACGCTCAGCGAGGAATGATAGTCTGTTTGTGTCAATCAGTGAGGACTGATAGTTGGTCAATGAAAAGGGGGATCGTTAGTCAATCAGTCGAGTGAGTTCGTTAGAGACGAGTCTCTTACCACGTCGTCAGCAGCCTCACAGCCACCTGGAACACAGCGAGGAAGAAAGCCATTGGACGGGGAAACACCTCCTCTTACTCACAGAGTCCGAGGAGGAGTCTCCCCTCCAGGTACTGGCCAGGCTCACGCTGCTGGGCTCCAGTGGGGCTGTGAGCTGGGTGAGAGCGCCCCCTGCTGGCCCCACTCACACCTCTCCCAGGAGTCTCCCCTCCAGGTACTGGCCAGGCTCACGCTGCTGGGCTCCAGTGGGGCTGTGAGCTGGGTGAGAGCGCCCCCTGCTGGCCCCACTCACACCTCTCCCAGGAGTCTCCCCTCCAGGTACTGGCCAGGCTCACGCTGCTGGGCTGCCAGCTGGGAGCTGCAGGGTGAGATGGCTGCTGGCAAGATGAATAGAGACCTTCCTGAGGGAATGAGGACACCTCTCCCGGCTCTTCTCCGATGGAGTCCCACGACACAGGGGAGGGGCGACGGTCGGTCCCGGCTCACCCCGCAGGACGCGGAGGACCAGGCGCCGGTGCGTCCGCACCAGGGCGGAACCGCTGTACCGCGAGCACTGGTAGTACCCGGCGTGCCCCGCGGAGACGGCGGCGGCCGCCAGCGAGGAATCGGGCGCCCTCGCGGATCCCGGCGACCCGGCCCCCGGGGGACAGGCTGAAGAGCGTCTCCCCCGGGGACCCCGCGGCTCCCCTGAAGAACCACTCCGGCCTCTCCCCGGGGCGCAGCAGGGCAGGGAGAGGGGCCTGTGGGGTGTCACTGCTGGCAGGGCCGAGGGCAGTGGACAGGCACCCCTGGGGGACAGGGCCGGCGTGGTCATCACACACCCTGTAACTCCACACACCCCACAATCCACACAGCCCGTGGTCCATACACCCCAAACTCAACACACCCCACAATCCACACAGCCCGTAGTCCACACATCCCACAATCCACACACCCCACAATCCACACAGCCTGTACTCCACACAGCCCAAACTCCACACACCCCACAATCCACACAGCCTGTACTCCACACACCCCAAACTCCACACACCCCACAATCCACACAGCCCGTAACACCACACACCCCAAAATCCACACAGCCCGTAGTCCATACACCCCAAACTCAACACACCCCACAATCCACACAGCCTGTACTCCACACACCCCAAACTCCACACACCCCAAACTCCACACAGCCCGTAACACCACACACCCCAAAATCCACACAGCCCTTAGTCCATACACCCCAAACTCAACACAGCCTGTACTCCACACACCCCAAACTCCACACACCCCACAATCCACACAGCCCGTAACACCACACACCCCAAAATCCACACAGCCCGTAGTCCATACACCCCAAACTCAACACACCCCACAATCCACACAGCCTGTACTCCACACACCCCAAACTCCACACAGCCAATACTCCATACACCCCAAAATCCACACAGCCCGTAGTCCATACACCCCAAAATCCACATAACCCGTACTCCACACAGCCCAGACTCCACCGGCCCTGCCTGAACAGTGTGATGATGAGTGTTTCGGTCTCTGGTCTCTTCCTCTGAGTGTTTCCCTCACAGAGCTGGGGGGGGCTCCCGAGCCACAGCTGGGGGAGATCCAGGACCAGCGAGCCACGAGCCACCAGCAGGGCGGACTGCGGTTCACAGGGGAAGGAAGGTGAACTTCGAAGACCGAAACCGAGAAACCCACAAGGCATCGGTCCTGGAAACCGTCTCTCGCCTGAGAGCAGAGAGACTTCCCCTTGGCTCCAGTGGGTCTGTGAGCTGGGTGAGAGCGCCCCCTGCTGGCCCCACTCACACCTCTCCCAGGAGTCTCCCCTCCAGGTACGGGCCAGGCTCCCACCTGCTGGGCTCCAGTGGGGCTGTGAGCTGGGTGAGAGCGCCCCCTGCTGGCCCCACTCACACCTCCTCCAGCAGCAGCCTCAGCTCTCCTCCCAGGAGTCTCCCCTCCAGGTACTGGCCAGGCTCCCACCTGCTGGGCTGCCAGCTGGGAGCTGCAGGGTGAGATGGCTGCTGGCAAGATGAATAGAGACCTTCCTGAGGGAATGAGGACACCTCTCCCGGCTCTTCTCCGATGGAGTTCCACGACACAGGGGAGGGGCGACGGTCGGTCCCGGCTCACCCCGCAGGACGCGGAGGACCAGGCGCCGGTGCCACACTGTTACACACACACTCGTACATGCTGCTACACACATCTGTATACACTGTTACACACACTTGTTCACACTGCTACACACACTCACTTGTACATGCTGCTACACACATCTATATAGACTGCTACACACACTGCAACAAACACTGTACACAAACACACACTGTTCCACATATACATTCATTCCCACACACACACATTGTAGCTCAGCATTCACACTCAACATTGTATATATCTGTATACACATTTAAGATTATAGTTCAGCTCAAAAATGAAATCTTCATCTCCATGCACATGATATTTATTCTCCTTTTATCCCAGAAGCAGTGACAGCTGGGATAGAACTCACCTTCCGGAAGTGACTTCCTGTCCCTCCCATAAATGCTCCCCGCGGCCCCCCTGTGCTATGAGAACACAGTTCCGTTGTCTGAAGGAAGAGGAAATGACATCATCGTGTCCCTTTTTTTATCTTTCTCATCCAATATGTTGTTTTTTTTTGCAACTGCAACTGTTGTGACGTTGTTCAAATGAAAGCAACAACAAACTGTCGAAGAGGATGAGATACGAGAACTATTGTCTCAGCGAGTCAGCGGAGAGGGACCATGTCCTCTAATGCTCAGCCAGACTGCAGTAATTAATTAATTGGTTGATTGATTGATTAATTGCTTACACTTATATAGCGCTTTTCTGGACACTCCACTCAAAGCACTTTACAGGTAATGGGGATCCCCCCCACCACCAGCAGTGTGCAGCCCCCACCTGGATGATGCAACGGCAGCCATAGTGCACCAGAAGAGCAGAGTAATGAAGCCAGTTCATAGAGAGGGGGATTATTAGGAGGCCATGACTGATGAGGGCCAATAGGAAATTTGGCCAGGACGCCGGGGTTACACCCCTACTCTTTTCAAGAAACACCCTGGGATTTTTAGCGACCACAGAGAATCAGGACCTCAGTTTGACATCTCATCCGAAGGACGGCACCTGTTTACAGTCCAGTGTCCGCCGTCACTATACTGGGGCAGCAGGACCCACACAGACCGCAGGGTGAGAGCGCCCCCTGCTGGCCCCACTCACACCTCTCCCAGGAGTCTCCCCTCCAGGTACTGGCCAGGCTCCCCCTGCTGGGCTCCAGTGGGCTGTGAGCTGGGTGAGAGCGCCCCCTGCTGGCCCCACTCACACCTCCTCCAGCAGCAGCCTCAAATCTCCCAGGAGTCTCCCCTCCAGGTACTGGCCAGGCTCCCACCTGCTGGGCTCCAGTGGGGCTGCCAGTTGTGAGTTGCAGGGTGATGTGGCTGCTGGCTGTAACTCTATGGCCTGTGGCTCGAGGTGGAAGGTTATCACCGGTATCACACCGCAGTGAATGACTGGCTGTGTGTCTCCTTGGGCCCTGCTGCTGTATGAGGGCTGGGGCTGACAGTATACAACAGGAACACACCTTCCTGTTCAAGGTCTTGGTTTAATCAGAGTGTGAAGAGAGACTCCGAGTCTGAACACAGTCTAGTTAAAGACACTGAGGGGTCACTGATACTGTCTGCTGTTCACTGGTATCTGACTGATGAGTCACCTAGTGCCCCCTAGTGTCCAAGAGAAGAATAAGGTGTCACAACACTGCCTGAGCTGACTTCATATTTTAGTTTACATATTGCTATTTAAAATGCACTTGACAGGAATTCAGCTCAGCTCAGAGGGAACACGGGCCTCTAACATCCTTTCTCTTCGTTTATCACAGTCGGGACCGGACCTCCAGTTCCACCTCAGGAGACGAGTCTTCTGTAGGGAGAATCAGATCAGACTGTAGTCAGCAGGAGGATCACCACCACCTGACAAACTGAAGCTGATGGACTGAGACTGAGAGTCCCTGGAGAGAAATTCAAGCACAATTTGCTCTGTTACTGGAGTTTACAGCCTGTGGACGGACCTGCTCTAGACTGACTCCACTGCTCCGTTACTGGAGTTTACAGCCTGTGGACGGACCTGCTCTAGACTGACTCCACTGCTCTGTTACTGGAGTTTACAGCCTGTGGACACACCTGCTCTAGACTGACTCCACTGCTCTGTTACAGGAGTTTACAGCCTGTGGACAGACCTGCTCTAGACTGACTCCACTGCTCTGTTACTGGAGTTTACAGCCTCTGGACACACCTGCTCTAGACTGACTCCACTGCTCTGTTACTGGACTTTACTGGACAGACCTGCTCTAGACTGACTCCACTGCTCTGTTACTGGAGTTTACAGCCTCTGGACAGACCTGCTCTAGACTGACTCCACTGCTCTGTTACTGGGGTTTACAGCCTGTGAACAGACCTACTCTAGACTGACTCCACTGCTCTGTTACTGGAGTTTACAGCCTCTGGATAGACCTGCTCTAGACTGACTCCACTGCTCTATTACTGGAGTTTACAGCCTGTGGATAGACCTGCTCTAGACTGACTCCACTGCTCTGTTACTGGAGTTTACAGCCTGTGGACAGACCTGCTCTAGACTGACTCCACTGCTCTGTTACTGGAGTTTACAGCCTGTGGACAGACCTGCTCTAGACTGACTCCACTGATCTGTTACTGGACTTTACTGGACAGACCTGCTCTAGACTGACTCCGCTGATCCGTTACTGGAGTTTACAGTCTGTGAACAGACCTGCTCTAGACTGACTCCACTGCTCTGTTACTGGAGTTTACAGCCTCTGGACACACCTGCTCTAGACTGACTCCACTGCTCTGTTACTGGACTTTACTGGACAGACCTGCTCTAGACTGACTCCACTGCTCTGTTACTGGAGTTTACAGCCTCTGGACAGACCTGCTCTAGACTGACTCCACTGCTCTGTTACTGGGGTTTACAGCCTGTGAACAGACCTACTCTAGACTGACTCCACTGCTCTGTTACTGGAGTTTACAGCCTCTGGATAGACCTGCTCTAGACTGACTCCACTGCTCTATTACTGGAGTTTACAGCCTGTGGATAGACCTGCTCTAGACTGACTCCACTGCTCTGTTACTGGAGTTTACAGCCTGTGGACAGACCTGCTCTAGACTGACTCCACTGCTCTGTTACTTGCCTGTGAGTTTGCTCTTCCTCCTCTTGGTATAAATGATGACCCCAAAGATCAAAGGGATGATCAGGACAACAAGGAAAACCACCACTCGCACTGCCAGCTTCACTGCTGAGCCTGGAAAGAAGTGTCAGAGAACAATATAATTTACTTTGATTGGTTTGACATAATCATGATCATTTCTTCCACGCGCTTGAAGCAGGATCAATATATCCTGTCATCCCAAACCTGCAACGTCAGTAGCTATTAGAGTTACTGTTAACATGTATTTTAAGAAAAAATAATATCATTAAAAACCTAAAACCTAAAAAAAGATTCAATATTTAATTTCCTGGTGTGTTTGCAAATAAGGTTGCATAAATTAGGGGCTGACACTTTCCCACAGTGACACTGGAGGAGGAGAGGAGGATGGGCAGACAGTGAGAGAGAGACTGGAGGAGGAGAGGAGGATGGACAGAGTGAGAGAGACTGGAGGAGGAGAGGATGGGCAGAGTGAGAAAGACTGGAGGAGGAGAGGAGAATGGACAGACAGGGTGAGAGACTGGAGGGGGAGAGGAGGATGGACAGAGTGAGAGAGACTGGAGGAGAGGAGGATGGACAGTGAGAGAGACTGGAGGAGGAGAGGAGGATGGACAGACAGTGAGAGAGACTGGAGGAGGAGAGGATGGACAGAGTGAGAGAGAGACTGGAGGAGGAGAGAAGGATGGACAGAGTGAGAGAGAGCAGGATATTCTCTATCTCAAGCACCTGCTGCAGGAGGAGCTGTTGGTGTTGCAGCAGGAGCTCTTGTCGCTACGAAGTCTGGGAAGAAACACACAGGGGACACGGGTTTCCCCTTAGATACAGATGTCGACCCTCGAGGTGCCTTGTCTCCGGCCAGACAGCAACCGAGGAAAAACAGAGAGAGAATATCTAATCCCTGAATTCCCACACCTGCCACAATCACAACAACTCCCAGTCCTACTGGGAGAGGGAGGAGGGAACTCCGCTGAACTGGCAGCCCAGTTTCTTAGTACGAACAGTGAAAATGAGGGTTTGCTTAATGCTACACACGATATGAAGGACAATCTGTGTGAACTTCACTGCTCGATCCTGTGTTACATCACATCTCCACTGCCTGCTGTGGTCTGAGGGCTGCAGCCTCACAGTCACAGAGGAACAGACAGACAAGCACCAGCAGCAGACTGTACCTGTGAGCAGAGTGGAGTATCTGTGTGTGAACTTCACTGCTCCTTCCTGTGTTACATCACATCTCCACTGCCTGCTGTGGTCTGAGGGCTGCAGTCTCACAGTCAGATTGGAGCTGCAGGGAGAGGAGCTGATCTGGTATCTGTCTCCCTGCAGCTCAGCTCCTGTCTCAGTCACCCAGCTCACTGTATAAGAGTGTAGGTATGAGAGACAGAGTGCAGGACCCTGATAAGTGTCCAGGAGACAGTGCAGAGTCACAGTGCTGCCGGTCCTCAGCTCTGCCCCTGGAGAGACTTGAACTGGGAAACAGAGAGATGAGATCACAGGTCAGAGTAGGACTGACTCAGGGCTGAGCAGAGAGGACAGAGCAGTTGGCCCCTTAGGAGCACAGGAAGGACTGAGAGCCTCTTCTGCAGACATCTGTCCTGCGGCACAGTGTTCTCCACCTCAGCACACAGTAGCACTTAGTGCAGAGTTTACAGACCAACCCTATCTGGAGGGCCCAACAAACTGAGCACAGGCTTCCATGTTCAGAGTGAGTGAGAATAGAATAATAGAAAACTGACACAAGACTTACTGGTGGGGAGGGACAGATAGACACGAGAATCCTCTCCTTGTTTCTGTCCCTTGACAAACTGCTGACAGGTGTACAGTCCAGTGTCCTGTGTGCTGAGAGCGTGGACGTGCAGAGAGCAGTCAGACCCCAGACTCACTCTCCCTGGCTCCTGGTCTCTGATCTTTCCAACATTCACCAGTTCAACAGTTGCACTCTGAGATCTGGAGTTGAAGAGCCATGTAGTAGTGGAACAGCCTGTCCTGATCACTCCTCTACAGGGCAGAGTGACACTCTCTCCCACAGTGGAGAACACAGTGTCACCTGAGGAAAGAAAATTAAATAATTAAATTCTCAATAATGTGTTAGTGTGAGAAACTGATACAGTCTGTGGTCAGTAACTGTGGGGCTCACTTCCCTGCTCTGTCTGATCTGCTGAATCACACTGACGATCAGACTGCAGTGTGTGTCTTCTCTGTCTGATCTGCTGAATCACACTGACGATCAGACTGCAGTGTGTGTCTCCTCTCTGTCTGATCTACTGAATCACACTGACGATCACACTGCAGTGTGTCTCCTCTCTGTCTGATCTACTGAATCACACTGACGATCAGACTGCAGTGTGTGTCTCCTCTCTGATCTACTGAATCACACTGACGATCACACTGCAGTGTGTGTCTTCTCTCTGTCTGATCTACTGAATCACACTGACGATCAGACTGCAGTGTGTCTCCTCTCTCTGATCTACTGAATCACACTGACGATCAGACTGCAGTGTGTGTCTTCTCTCTGTCTGATCTACTGAATCACACTGACGATCAGACTGCAGTGTGTGTCTTCTCTCTGTTTGATCTACTGAATCACACTGACGATCAGACTGCAGTGTGTCTTCTCTCTGTCTGATCTACTGAATCACACTGACGATCAGACTGCAGTGTGTGTCTTCTCTCTGTCTGATCTACTGAATCCACACTGACGATCAGACTGCAGTGTGTCTCCTCTCTGTCTGATCTACTGAATCACACTGACGATCAGACTGCAGTGTGTGTCTCCTCTCTGTCTGATCTACTGAATCACACTGACGATCAGACTGCAGTGTGTCTTCTCTGTCTGATCTACTGAATCACACTGACGATCAGACTGCAGTGTGTGTCTGCTCTCTGTCTGATCTACTGAATCCACACTGACGATCAGACTGCAGTGTGTGTCTTCTCTCTGTCTGAGCTACTGAATTACACTGGCAATCAGACTGCAGTGTGTCTTCTCTCTGTCTGATCTACTGAATCCACACTGACGATCAGACTGCAGTGTGTGTCTTCTCTCTGTCTGATCTACTGAATCACACTGACGATCAGACTGCAGTGTGTCTCCTCTCTGTCTGATCTACTGAATCACACTGACGATCAGACTGCAGTGTGTGTCTTGTACCTGTCCTGTGAGGTCCAGTGTGTTGAGGAGGGAGGCTCTTACCTGTGCTGAGGTGAGCAGTGTTGAGGAGCAGCACCAGCAGCAGTCCTCTCTCAGTGTCCACACTCATTCTCACCCTGTCCCTGTGATCACTCTCTGCTCTGTATCTCTTCAGGAGAAGCACAGCGCCTCAGAGTGTGAGAGACAGTGTCTTATACTGAGAGCTGTGATGCAATTTCCCTTTGTCTCTTTTAGATTCAGTGTGAAGCATGTTCAGACAAATATGGTAAAGACATCACACTTCCGTGTTCTACACACCCAGCCTCTATCTCACACTTGGGAGCCCAGGATCTCTGGGGAGACAGTGTTTGTGGAGTTTGGGGCATTTCAACCTGTTTCTGTTTCTGTCCGTCCTGTGAGAGTCGGTGAGGAGCTGAACCCACAGGAAACAACCTCAGTGGCCCTGTGACCAGTCTGCACACATCCTGCGTCTATAAATACCCTTTAATAACAGTGATGTCTCTCATCGCTGAAGCACCTTTCCAAAGAGCAGGATGCTGTGCAGAAAAAGTACGAGAAAAAATCAACCAAGAGCCCCCAGGTTTATAGAGGTTGGGTGAAGGGCGATCAGACACAGGCCCTGGTGCAACAGGTGGGAAAGGTTTTGAGTTTGGATTTGAAGAGAGTCAGAGAGTTTGTCTCAGAGTCTGAGGATGGAAGAGAGAGATCAGATCACTTTATCAGCCCTGTACAATTTCCTGCATGAGAAATGTGTCTTCTCCCAGACCCCAGCCTGCTCTCCATGAGACACACAGACAGGGAGAGAAGCTGGGGGTCAGAGCGCAGGGTCAGACATTTATACAGCGCCCCTGGAGCAGTGGGGGTGAAGGGTCTTGCTCAGGGGCCCAACGGAGTAGGATTCCTCTGCCGGCCGCAGGATTTGAACCGGCAACCTCCCAACCTGTTCACACTCACTACAGCACCGGGCACATCGAACCCCCAGGAAGGGGAGGGAGATCAAACAGACCTTTATTGTTTTAACATCACTCTGTTTCCTGAGTTCCAGTGCTGCTGCTCACAGGGCTGAGCTGTGGGGGTGTGACAGCTCCTCTCTGCTCACAGCCCCAACTCCGATCTGTATCAGGGAGCCCCTCAAGTCCTGTCCTCACACAGACATCTGACCTCTGTCTCTCCTCGTCTGTTCAGACGTTCCAGCCCTTGAAAACGCTCTCCGCTGTGAGATCACTGTCAGTTCCTGCTTCCTGTGGGCGGTCTATCTAAACACGTGAGGGGTCAGCATGTCTCCTGTGACACTGACCTCTGTCTTTATTATTGAAGATCTCTGTCACTCCTCACCGGAAGTCTGATTTATGAGCTGCAGAAACCACTGCAGTATCTACTCCCCCTGGAGAGGAGGGCAGAGAGGCTGTTTGTGTGTGTGTTAACTAGCTGTGTGTGTCCTTGGGCCCTGCTGCTGTATGAGGGCTAGGGCAGACAGTATACATCCACAGCTACAGCCTGACCAAGTGACACCAGCTGACACACGGTCCTGGTCAAGGTCGTGGTTTAATCAGAGTGTGAACAGAGCAGAGACCCAGCCCGGAATTCAAGTGAAAACGCAGGGCTCAGACCTCCCACCCCAACATCCCTTCATGAGACTCCAAGTCTGAACACAGTCTAGTTAGCACTTCCTGCTCCGAGCTGCTGCACACCGCAGGTGCCCGATTCGCTCGGCGCCGTTTCTCAGGCTGGAGGGAGGCCCTCACCTGTGCTGAGGTGAGCAGTGTTGAGTAGCAGCACCAGCAGCAGTCCTCTCTCAGTGTCCACACTCATTCTCTCCCCCCACACCCTCTCTCTCTCCAACACGCACACTCCGGCCTGGTGAGAGGTTACTGCAACAGCTCTATTTACGTCCAACCTACACTAAAGAAGAAGGAAACGATGTCCCAACGTCAGGGCAGGGGCCATCGGTGAAGCAACCTGTCTGGCGGGAACATCTGGACACAACCGTCCTCCTCTTCCGCCTTTAACGGAAACGATAACTCGCACGGGATCGGGGACCGGGAAGAGGAGGAGGAGGAGGAGAAAAAAACCACCACAGAGGAAGCAGGTTTTCCATTAAAACAAGATTTTTTTTTATTTAACTTTCTTTTTTATTATTATTATTATAATAAGACACTTCTCTGCTCATACATTGCTCCCTTGAACGTGATAAAAATAACAGTGACTCTGCATGGAGGGGAGAGGAATGCAGGCTGGGGGCGGGGGGGGCAGGAACGCACTTCAGAGTGCGCGCGTGTGTGTGTGTGTGCGCGAGAGAGAGTGTGTGTGTGTCGCGGACCTGCTTGACCGCGCCACCGCCCCCCACTGGCGGGGGAAGGGAGGGGCGGGGGCAGTTCTCTAGCCCACGGCCCCCTCTCGCCACGCCCCACAGACGAGGGCACGGCCGTCCTTCCCCGTGTGGCGGACTCGATGACTCACCCCCCCCCTCCTCCCCAGTGCCCCCCAGGCTGGCCAGACTATCTCAAAATCCCGCCGTTGAACAAACCCAAAACCCACCCGAGCCTCGGGAGAACCCCCCTCTCTCGGCAGAGAGCCCGGTCTCGCGAGCGTCGGGAGGGAACTCTGGGACGGGAGCCGTTTCTGCGGTCTGGCCCGGCGACCCCCCCCCCGCTGAACCAACAGACACGCAGCCAGAGTAGACCCCCCCACCCCCACCCACCCACCCACTCCCCCGAGCTCTCCCCCTGTCGTTCTCCTCTCGAGCCAGACGGGGGAGCTCGGGGGACGCCCCGGCTCCGGGGGCCGAGCGGGGCGCAGTCCGCGGGGGGGCGAGGAATGTGAGTTGGGGGGGTGGAGGAGTAACTCCTTAAAACTCGGGGAGACCGCAGAGAAGGGGCGACGGGGAGCGAGACGAGACGGCTGAGGGTTCGACAACACGGACACTAGGGGGCGGTGGGGGGGCGAGGGCGTGAGTACAGAGGCTGGGGGCGGGGGGGGGCACTCGCACCCCCCTCACCCCGATCTCCCCCTCGGGGTTCACAGCCCTCGGAAGGGGGACCCGTCGATCCGGCCGGCCCTACTTCCTGCTGCGCGACGGGGGCCAGTTGTTTGGCGCGCCGCCCCCGCCGCCGTTGCTACGCTTGTCTCCGCGGCTACCGCCGCCGGGGCCTCCGGCTGTCCCTCGGGGGCCTCTTCCTCCCCCCCCTCCTCCTCCTCCCCCGCCCCCGGGAGCCCCCCTGCGGCTCTGCCGCTCCATGCCGGGCCGCTGGCTGGAGAAGCTGCGCTTCGCCGCCGCGTCCTTGGCCGAGGGGTCCCCCCCGCCGGCCCGGCCGCCCCCCGCGGGGTGGTGATGGTGGTGGGGGTGGTGGTGGTGGGGGTTAGGGTGGAACGCCCGGCCCCCTCCCCCTCCTCCCCCCCCCGCCTCCCGCTCGCGGTGCTCGGCGAAGTCGCTGCTCTCCGACGCCGTCTCCCACTCCTCGTTGGCCTGGTCCGAGTTCTGGTTGGACAGGTCGGGGGACTTGGTGCCCGCGGGCTCGCGGTGGGGGTGCCCGTGGTGGGGGGGCGGGTAGTGGTGGCTGTTGAGGTGGCCGTGGCCGTTGTTGGCGGCGCCGGGCGCGGTCGCCGGCGTCTCGGCCTTCTCCTGCGGCGGCGGCGGCGCCGGCGGAGGAGGATTGTGGGGAGGCCCGGCCGCGGCGCCGTTCATGCGGGCCGCGTTCTCGCGCTCCTGCCGCAGGCGCCGGAAGCGCGGGGGCTTGTCCTGCTGGTGCTGGGCCCGGCCGTGGCGGCGCCGGCGCGGGGGCCTGTCGAAGGGCCGGGCGGGGAAGCCGGCGGCCGGCGGCGGGGCGGTGGCGGTGGCGGGCGGGGCAGCCGCGGGAGCGGGAGCCCCCTCCCCGTTGTCCAGGCTCGGCGGGGCGGGCGGCTGGGGGGCGGACGCCGCCGCCGGCGCCGGGTTCTGGCTCTGGTTCTGGTGCGGGCCCGGGCCCTGGCCGGGGTTCTGGCTAGGCGGCGGCTCGGCCTGTTTCTCCCGCCTCTCGCCCTTGTCCTCCTTCAGCGGCGGGGCGGACGGGCCCCCCTGCTGCTGCTGCTGCTGCTTCTTCGACGCCGACGACGACGAAGACGAAGACTTGGAGGGCCAGCCGCCGGCCTGAGATGCGGAGGAGGAAGAGGCCTGTCGGCTTCCGGGGGCGCCCCCCCTGTATCCGCCCCCTCCTCCTCCTCCTCCTCCTCCTCCCCCCCGGCCCCTGCGTGACGGGACGCCGCGGGGGGTGAACACCCTGCCCTGGGGCGCCCGGCCGGCGGGGCCGGCGCTGCTGTTGGTGCTGTTGCTGGCGGCTGCGGCGGCGGCGCGAGTGCCGTCGGCCGGCCCCGCCCCCCCCCGGGGCCTGCGGTCCTCCTTGTCCGACTGCGCCGGGTCGCTGGCCGCGCTCTCGCTGCCCGTCTCCGAGCCCCTCTGCCGCCGGCGCTTGGGCACCTCCTCGTACTCCGAGCCCTCGCTCCTGGTCTCGCTGCGGTTGCGGGCGCGGCCCGGGTGGGGCCTGCCTCCTCCCCCTCCTCCTCCCTCGGCCTTGTGCGAGCCGGGCTCCGGCCCGCCGGGGGGGTACGCGCCGCCCCTGCCCCCGGCCCGGCCCCGGCCCCCCCCGCCCGCGCCGTAGCCGCCCCGGTACCCCCGCCCGCGCCCGTAGAACTCCCCGCTCCTGCCCCGGGAGGCCCGGCTGCCCCGGGCGGGGTGGTAGGAGCCCGCCTGCTCGTAGGGGCGCTCCCTCTCCCTCTCCCTCTCCCGGCGGGAGGCGGGGTACCCCGTCTCCCCTCCGTCTCGGGGCGCCTTGCCCGGCCGCTCCTTCTCCTTGGCGCCGTTCTTGGGGCGGGGGGCGGGGTGGGGGGGCTCGTCCTTGCCCGGGAGGGGGTCGCCGCCGCCCCCCCCCGCCGCCGCCGCCGCCGGCTTGGCCTGGGGGTCCTCGGGCCTCGGCTCGCCCTCCGCGGGCCCCTCCCTCTTCGGCTCCTTCAGGATGGGCCTCTTGATGGGGCCCGCCCGCCGGCCCTGCTGCTGCTGCTGGGGGGGGGGCGCCCTCTCCGCGTCCTCGCCGCCGCCCCCCCTGCGCCCGCCGGGGCGGGGCCCCCAGTGCGTCTCGGTCTTGTGCTCCCGGCCCCCCCCGCCGCCGCGCTGGGGCTTGTGGGGAGCGGGGGCGGGGGGGGAGGCCCGGGCGGGCGCCGCCTTGTCCTGCTTCCTGCCGCCGCCCCCCGCGTCCTCGTGACGCTGCTGCTGCTGCTGCTGCTGCTGGGGGGGGGCCTTGTCGTCTCTGGCCGCCGAGGAAGAGGAGGACGAGGAGGAGGAGGAGGAGGAGGAGGACGGGGCGGCGGCGGCGGCGGAGGGGCCCGGCTTCTTCCCGGGGTCCCTGCCGTTCTCCGCCTTGCGGGGGTGCTGCTGGGAGACGAGGTGGGGGGCCGCCGGCTGAGGAGGATGATGGTGGAGGTGGGGAAGGTGGGCGGGGGGGGGGTCGGGGGCGGGGCGCCCGTTCCGGTCGTGCCCGTAGTGCCCCGCGTGGGGGTGGGGGTGGGGGTGGGGGAGGCCGCCGGAGCCCCAGGTCGCCGGCGGGGCCCCCCGGGGGGGCTCGTCGCCGGGGCCGAAGCGGTGCGCCGCCCCGCCCCCCCCTCCCCGCTGCGGGGGGCCCCGCGCCCCGTTCTCGGGGAAGGGCGGGAAGCCCCGGCCGCCGCCCAGGTAGGGCTGCGGGTGGGCGGGGTGGTGGGGGGGCGGGGTGTGGGCGGGGGGGCCCGCGCTCTGGGGCGCTGCCGGCGGCGGCTGCTGCTGCTGCTGCTGCAGGGGTCCCCCGTCCCTCAGGCGCACCGGAGGGGTGTCGCTCCTGTGAGGAACCAGAGAGACGCCATGTCTACTGTTTCTGCCAGCGCTGTAGTCCTCCTGCTCTCCTCCCATCATGCCCCTCTCCCTCCCCACAAGCACTGTAGTCCTCCTGCTCTCCTCCCATCATGCCCCTCTCCCTCCCCACAAGCACTGTAGTCCTCCTGCTCTCCTCCCATCATGCCCCTCTCCCTCCCCACAAGCACTGTAGTCCTCCTGCTCTCCTCCCATCATGCCCCTCTCCCTCCCCACAAGCACTGTAGTCCTCCTGCTCTCCTCCCATCATGCCCCTCTCCCTCCCCACAAGCACTGTAGTCCTCCTGCTCTCCTCCCATCATGCCCCTCTCCCTCCCCACAAGCACTGTAGTCCTCCTGCTCTCCTCCCATCATGCCCCTCTCCCTCCCCACAAGCACTGTAGTCCTCCTGCTCTCCTCCCATCATGCCCCTCTCCCTCCCCACAAGCACTGTAGTCCTCCTGCTCTCCTCCCATCATGCCCCTCTCCCGCCCTACAAGCAGTGTATCACTCACTCCTCTTCTCCTCCCATCATGCCCCTCTCCCTCCCTACAAGCAGTGTATCACTCACTCCTCTTCTCCTCCCATCATGCCCCTCTCCCTTCCCACTAGCACTGTAGTCCTCCTGCTCTCCTCCCATCATGCCCCTCTCCCTCCCTACAAGCAGTGTATCACTCACTCCTCTTCTCCTCCCATCATGCCCCTCTCCCTTCCCACTAGCACTGTAGTCCTCCTGCTCTCCTCCCATCATGCCCCTCTCCCTCCCCACAAGCAGTGTATCACTCACTCCTCTTCTCCTCCCATCATGCCCTTCTCCCTCCCCACAAGCACTGTAGTCCTCCTGCTCTCCTCCCATCATGCCCCTCTCCCTTCCCACTAGCACTGTAGTCCTCCTGCTCTCCTCCCATCATGCCCCTCTCCCTTCCCACTAGCACTGTAGTCCTCCTGCTCTCCTCCCATCATGCCCCTCTCCCTCCCTACAAGCAGTGTATCACTCACTCCTCTTCTACTCCCATCATGCCCTTCTCCCTCCCCACAAGCACTGTAGTCCTCCTGCTCTCCTCCCATCATGCCCCTCTCCCTTCCCACTAGCACTGTAGTCCTCCTGCTCTCCTCCCATCATGCCCCTCTCCCTCCCCACTAGCACTGTAGTCCTCCTGCTCTCCTCCCATCATGCCCCTCTCCCTTCCCAGAAGCAGTGTATCACTCACTCCTCTTCTCTTCCCATCATGCCCCTCTCCCTTCCCACTAGCACTGTAGCCCTCTCGCTCTCTTCCCATCATGCCCCTCTCCCTCCCCACAAGCACTGTAGTCCTCCTGCTCTCTTCCCATCATGCCCCCCTCCCTCCCCACAATCACTGTATCACCCACTCCTCTTCTACTCCCATCATGCCCTTCTCCCTCCCCACAAGCAGTGTAGCCCTCCTACTCTCTTCCCATCATGCCCCTCTCCCTCCCCACAAGCACTGTAGTCCTCCTGCTCTCTTCCCATCATGCCCCTCTCTCCTCCCACTAGCAGTGTATCCCCCCCCCTCCTCCTCCCATCATCCCCTTCTCTGCCCCCTCCCCCTCACCTGGGACCTTTGTCATCCTCCTCGTGCTTCTGCCTCAGGGGGGACCCCAGGGGCCGGCCCTCCTGCGGGGGCCCGAACACGTCGGGGCCCCAGGCCAGCTTGGGGTCCATGGGGGGCGTCCCCCGGTCGCGCAGCAGGGAGGGGTGCCTGTCGAAGGGGTCCGAGGCCGACCCCCCGCTGTCGGAACGCTCTCGCCCCATCAAGCCTGGAGAGACAGAGGGGGGGGTGGGGGGTGAATACGAACACGCAGGGGTAACAGCGAGCGCCACCGGGGGTGGGGGGGGGTGCTCACCTGAGGGGTGCATGCTGGGAGGGTAGTAGTCCAGGGGGGGCGGGCGGCCCTGCATCATGCGGGGGTCCATGTAGGACGTCATCATCATCCAGCGGGGGTCGAAGGGCAGGGGCGGCGGGCGGCCGATGGAGCCGGGGGGGTACATGGGGGGCGGCGGCGGCTGCTGCTGCTGCTGCTGCTTGGGGGCGCCCTGCGGGGGCAGGGGCCCCGGGGAGGGGCCGGGGGGGGTCAGCTGGCTCTGGGCCACCTGGCTGTGCTGCTGCTGCTGCTGCTGCTGCTGCTGCTGCTGCCACTGCTGCTGTTTCAAGAGCTGCTCCTGAGAGACAGAGAGAAGACAGAGACAGAGAGAAGAGGGGAGAGGGGACGGGAGAGGGGACAGAGACGGGAGAGGGGAGAGAGGAGAGAGGGGAGAGAGAGGGGGGAGAGGAGAGAGAGGAGAGAGGCGAAAGGGGAGAGGAGAGAGAGACAGAGGCGAAAGGGGAGAGGGGAGAGGAGAGAGAGACAGAGAGGGAGAGAGAAGAGAGAGGCGAAAGGGGAGAGGGGAGAGGAGAGAGGAGAGAGACAGAGAGGGAGAGAGGAGAGAGGCGAAAGGGGAGAGGGGAGAGGGGAGAGGAAAGAGACAGAGAGGGAGAGAAGAGAGAGGCGAAAGGGGAGAGGAGAGAGGAGAGAGAGACAGAGAGGGAGAGAAGAGAGAGGCGAAAGGGGAGAGAGGTTAGTCATGGTTTTCCAGAACACAGCCAGACCTCGGGGAAACAAGTACCACTCCACACACAACAACGACACACTGGAGCACACTCCCCGCCACACACACTGGCCACCGCGGGCCTGTATCGGCTCGTCTGGGGTCTGGAGCTGGCAGTCAGGGCACAGGGCTTCCTACGCAATAAGTGTAAGCAATTATTAATTATTATTATTATTATTAACAAGAACCTGGCTCCAAATATCTGACGGCGTAATCCCACCCACTGCCCCGTCAGCAGTGAAGTGTGGGGTCCCCTCGCAGACCAGGAGCGCACTCAATGGGACAAACGCCCCACAGAAACACACCTGGCAGCGGGAGCAGGGCCGAATTCGGCCAGTACCCACTGGTGATGAACGCACAGAAGAGAGCCGCCGGCCGAGGGGGTCCGGGGTTCGAGCTCACCTGCTGCTGCCTCTGGAAACGGGGCGGCAGCGACTTCTGGAACTTGGAGAAGCCCTGCGAGGGCGGGGGCTGCCGACCTCCTGACCCCAGGGGCTCCACCTTCGACCCCTCCGCAGCCCTGACCCCGAACCCCTCGTCCTTCACCTCGCCGGCATCGGCCTGCACGGAGGACAGGGCGCCCTGCTGGGACTCTGGAGAGAGAGAGAGAGAGAGAGGGGTTCATACAGACACACTGACTGGACACTCCAGTACATGAACACTGCACTGAGAGAGACAGGGGTTCATACAGACACACTGACTGGACACTCCAGTACATGAACACTGCACTGAGAGAGAGAGAGGGGTTCATACAGACACACTGACTGGACACTCCAGTACATGAACACTGCACTGAGAGAGAGAGGGGTTCACACAGACACACTGACTGGACACTCCAGTACATGAACACTGCACTGAGAGAGAGAGGGGTTCACACAGACACACTGACTGGACACTCCAGTACATGAACACTGCACTGAGAGAGAGAGGGGTTCATACACACACACACTGACTGGACACTCCAGGACATGAACACTGCACTGAGAGAGAGAGGGGTTCATACACACACACTGACTGGACACTCCAGGACATGAACACTGCACTGAGAGAGAGAGGGGTTCACACAGACATACTGACTGGACACTCCAGTACATGAACACTGCACTGAGAGAGAGAGGGGTTCATACAGACACACTGACTGGACACTCCAGTACATGAACACTGCACTGAGAGAGAGAGGGGTTCATACACACACACTGACTGGACACTCCAGTACATGAACACTGCACTGAGAGAGAGAGGGGTTCACACAGACACACTGACTGGACACTCCAGTACATGAACACTGCACTGAGAGAGAGAGGGGTTCATACACACACACTGACTGGACACTCCAGTACATGAACACTGCACTGAGAGAGAGAGGGGTTCATACACACACACTGACTGGACACTCCAGTACATGAACACTGCACTGAGAGAGAGAGGGGTTCATACACACACACTGACTGGACACTCCAGTACATGAACACTGCACTGAGAGAGAGAGGGGTTCACACAGACACACTGACTGGACACTCCAGTACATGAACACTGCACTGAGAGAGAGAGGGGTTCACACAGACACACTGACTGGACACTCCAGTACATGAACACTGCACTGAGAGAGAGAGGGGTTCATACACACACACTGACTGGACACTCCAGTACATGAACACTGCACTGAGAGAGAGAGGGGTTCATACACACACACTGACTGGACACTCCAGTACATGAACACTGCACTGAGAGAGAGAGGGGTTCATACAGACACACTGACTGGACACTCCAGTACATGAACACTGCACTGAGAGAGAGAGGGGTTCATACACACACACTGACTGGACACTCCAGTACATGAACACTGCACTGAGAGAGAGAGGGGTTCACACAGACACACTGACTGGACACTCCAGTACATGAACACTGCACTGAGAGAGAGGGGTTCATACACACAGAGAGAGAGGGGTGTCTCACCAGTGTTGGAGTCGTAGCTGCTGTTGCTCCCTGCTCTCTGCCTGTTGCCCCCGCCGCCGCTGTGCTGCTGCTGCTGCTCCTCAGTTTCTGCCCCGGGGGAGGGCGGCTGGCTGGCGGCCGCGGCCGAGGGCGGCTGGGGGGGGCCGGGCGCCCCCGAGGAGGAGGAGGAGGAGGGGGAGGGGGGGGAGGGGGGCGGCGCAGGGGCCGGGGCGGCGGCGGTGACGGAGGGCGTCGTCGTCGTCGGCTGCTGCGCTCTGGCGCCGCCCTGCTGGTGCTGCTGCTGCTGCTGCTGCAGCTTCTCCTTCTCGTCCAGCCGCTTGAGCTTCTCGGCGCAGGCCACGCGCCGCGCCTCCTGCATGCGCCGCTCCTCCTCCTCGCGCCGCCGCCGCGCGCGCTCCACCGCCGCCGAGATCTCCGACGACGACTGCTTGCGCCGCTGCCGCCACGTCTCGTCCTCGTCCTCCGCCGGGCCCGCCGCGGGGGGGGGCGCCGGCGCCGGCTGCGGCTGCGGCTGCTGTGGGCCCGGGGGGGGCCCCGCCGCCGGGGGCGGGGGCTTCTGGGGGGGCGGCGGGCCGGGCTGGGGGGGAGGCAAGGTGAGAGAGTGAGGAGTCTGTCCTGCCATGAGCAGACACACAGTGACCCCCCAGATCACACACACACCCCCCCCAGATCACACACACACACACACCTCCCTCCTCCAATCACACACACACACCTCCCTCCTCCAATCACACACACACACCTCCCAGATCACACACACACACCTCCCTCCTTCAATCACACACACCTCCCAGATCACACACACACACACCTCCCTCCTTCAATCACACACACCTCCCAGATCACACACACACACCTCCCTCCTTCAATCACACACACCTCCCAGATCACACACACACACCTCCCTCCTTCAATCACACACACCTCCCAGATCACACACACACACCTCCCTCCTTCAATCACACACACCTCCCAGATCACACACACACACCTCCCTCCTTCAATCACACACACCTCCCAGATCACACACACACACCTCCCAGATCACACACACACACCTCCCAGATCACACACACACACCTCCCAGATCACACACACACACCTCCCTCCTCCAATCACACACACCTCCCTCCTCCAATCACACACACCTCCCTCCTCCAATCACACACACCTCCCTCCTCCAATCACACACACACACCTCCCTCCTTCAATCACACACCTCGAAACACACACACCCTCTCACAATAACACACCCCTGCCTCCTCCAATCACACACCTCGAAACACACACACCCACTCAATAACACACCTCCCTCCTTCAATCACACACACCAACCCCCTACGACACATGATCACACACACACCCTCTCTCCATCACACACACCCACCCCCTACAACACATGATCACACACCTCGAAACACACACACCCACTCACAATAACACACCCCTGCCTCCTCCAATCACACACACCTCAAAACACACACACTCACAATAACACACCCGTCTCCTCCAATCACACACACCTCCCAGATCACACACCTCGAAACACACACACCCACTCACAATAACACACCCCTGCCTCCTCCAATCACACACACCTCAAAACACACACACTCACAATAACACACCCGTCTCCTCCAATCACACACACCTCCCAGATCACACACCTCGAAACACACACACCCACTCACAATAACACACCCCTGCCTCCTCCAATCACACACACCTCAAAACACACACACTCACAATAACACACCCGTCTCCTCCAATCACACACACCTCCCAGATCACACACCTCGAAACACACACACCCACTCACAATAACACACCCCTGCCTCCTCCAATCACACACACCTCGAAACACACACACCCACTCACAATAACACACCCCTGCCTCCTCCAATCACACACACCTCCCAGATCACACACACCAACCCCCTACAACACATGATCACACACACACACACACCTCCCAGATCACACACACCCACTCAGCCCCTCCCCTGACCCCTGACCCCTGACCTGCGGGGCCTGCCTGTAGTAGCCGCAGGGGCCCTGGCCCATCAGGGGCCCCGGCGGAGCGGGCGGGGGCGTAGCGCTCTGCTCGCGGGTGCCGGGGGCCGCCGGCCGCCGACCCTGGGGGGGGGGGGGGCAGAGACAGAGAGTTACAGGGCGCCGGGGAGCGGGGTACCCCGCAGGAGGGGGCTGGAGGACGCTATTCCTCCGAGACGACGCCCCTGGGACGCACAAGGGCCGGGACCCGACTCAAACGAAAGCGTCACGTTTCGGTTAATTATTTACTGCTGTGGAGCCCCGATACAGACGAGGCAGCGCACCCCAAAAACATCCCAACACGGAGCCGGGTGAAGAAACACGTTGCGAGGTGAGATAGATACCCGCTGGGCACTGCTGGGGGAGAGGGGGGCAGAAGAGACAGGATACAAGGAAGACGGGGTGCAGTGTGCAGAGAGGGGGGTACAGCGCCGCCCGTACCTGGTAGCTGTTGCCGCCCGGGCCCCAGCCGCCTCCCCCGTCCTCGGCCCAGGCCGTCTTGCTGGGGGGGGGCTCCTCGGAGGGCGGGGTGCGCCGGGTGTCCCCGCCGCTGTCCGAGCCCCGCGGCCGGGTGCCGTTCTGAGGCCGCTGCTCCTGGGAATCCCTGCAGGGGGAGAGGGGTCAGGGGTCAGGGACAGCTTGGACATCCCAGCCCACCAGTGTCTGTGACTCTCCCATTCTCCCCCCCTCGACACTCCTCCTCCTCCCCTCATCTAACCCCTCTCCACCCTCTAACAACCTCTCCCCTCACTCCCTAACCCCACCCCCCATTCTAACCCCTCCCTCTAACCCCTCTTCACACCCTAACCCCTCCCTCCCTCTTCACACCCTAACCCCTCTCCTCCCTCCCTCTTACCCCTCCCTCTTCACACCCTAACCCCTCCCTCTAACCCCTCCCCCTCCCTCTTCACACCCTAACCCCTCCCTCTAACCCCTCCCCTCCCTCTTCACACCCTAACCCCTCCCTCTAACCCCTCCCCCTCCCTCTTCACACCCTAACCCCTCCCTCTAACCCCTCCCCTCCCTCTTCACACCCTAACCCCTCCCTCTTCACACCCTAACCCCTCCTCTAACCCCTCCCCTCCCTCTTCACACCCTAACCCCTCCTCTAACCCCTCCCCTCCCTCTTCACACCCTAACCCCTCCTCTAACCCCTCCCCTCCCTCTTCACACCCTAACCCCTCCTCTAACCCCTCCCCTCCCTCTTCACACCCTAACCCCTCCTCTAACCCCTCTCCACACCCTAACCCCTCCCTCTAACCCCTCCCCTCCCTCTTCACACCCTAACCCCTCCCTCTTCACACCCTAACCCCTCCCTCTTCACACCCTAACCCCTCCCTCTTCACACCCTAACCCCTCCCTCTAACCCCTCCCCTCCCTCTTCACACCCTAACCCCTCCCTCTAACCCCTCCCCTCCCTCTTCACACCCTAACCCCTCCCTCTAACCCCTCCCCTCCCTCTTCACACCCTAACCCCTCCCTCTAACCCCTCCCCTCCCTCTTCACACCCTAACCCCTCCCTCTACACACCCTAACCCCTCCCTCTAACCCCTCCCTCTAACCCCTCCCTCTTCACACCCTAACCCCTCCCTCTAGCCCCTCTCCACACCTTAACCCCTCCCCTCTCCTCCCTCCCTCTTCACACCCTAACCCCTCTCCTCCCACTAACAACCCCACCCCGCCTCCCACTCTAACTCCCCCTCCCCCTGTCTGTCTCTCTCCCTCCCTCCTCCTCTAACTCCAACCCCCCTCCCCGTCACACTCTCCCCCCTCCCCCCCCTCACCAGGTGCAGTTCTTCTGGCCGTCGGCCTTGCCCTCCTCGGGCTCCTCGTCCCCCTCGTCGTCGCTGAACTTCAGCTTGGCGGAGTAGTCGATCTCCTCGTGGGCGCCTGAGGGGACAGAGCCGCGCTCGGGTCAGCTCTCGCGCCTCCCGACAGCCGCCAGCCCCCCCCCGAGATGCCCGCCCCGCGATCGCGCCCCCGAATACGCCAGCAGTACGGAGACAGCTACAGGGCTGGAAAACGGCCGCGTAACTCTCAAGCGCCTGACACGCTGAGGGGGACTCACTGAAAATAACAGCCATTCTCCTGCACCAGTGACCCCACCTGGGAGACGCACAGCGATTCTCCTGCACCACTGACCCCACCTGGGAGACGCACAGAGATCAGTCTGCACCAGTGACCCCACCTGGGAGACGCACAGCGATCCTCCTGCCCCACTAACCCCACCTGGGAGACGCACAGCGATCAGTCTGCCCCAGTGACCCCACCTGGGAGACGCTCAGCGATCAGTTTGCACCACTGACCCCACCTGGGAGACGCACAGCGATCCTCCTGCCCCACTAACCCCACCTGGGAGACGCACAGCGATCATTCTGCCCCAGTGACCCCACCTGGGAGACGGTAAGCGATCAGTTTGCACCACTGACCCCACCTGGGAGACGCACAGCGATTCTCCTACACCACTGACCCCACCTGGGAGACGCACAGAGATCAGTCTGCACCAGTGACCCCACCTGGGAGACGCACAGCGATTCTCCTGCACCACTAACCCCACCTGGGAGACGCACAGCGATCAGTCTGCACCAGTGACCCCACCTGGGAGACACACAGCGATCAGTCTGCACCAGTGACCCCACCTGGGAGACACACAGAGATCAGTCTGCAACAGTAACCCCACCTGGGAGACGCACAGCGATCGTTCTGCACCAGTAACCCCACCTGGGAGACGCACAGCGATCAGTCTGCAACAGTAACCCCACATGGGAGAAGCACAGCGATCCTCCTGCACCAGTGACCCCACCTGGGAGACTCTCGGCGATCATTCTGCCCCAGTGACCCCACCTGGGAGACGCTCAGCGATCAGTTTGCACCACTGTCCCCACCTGGGAGACGCACAGCGATTCTCCTGCACCACTAACCCCACCTCGGAGACGCACAGAGATCAGTCTGCACCAGTGACCCCACCTGGGAGACACACAGCGATCAGTCTGCACCAGTGACCCCACCTGGGAGACGCACAGCGATCGTTCTGCACCAGTAACCCCACCTGGGAGACGCACAGCGATTCTCCCGCACCACTGACCCCACCTGGGAGACGCACGGCGATTCTCCTGCACCACTGACCCCACCTGGGAGACACACAGCGATTCTCCCGCACCACTGACCCCACCTGGGAGACGCACAGCGATTCTCCCGCACCACTGACCCCACCTGGGAGACACACAGCGATTCTCCCGCACCACTGACCCCACCTGGGAGACGCACAGCGATTCTCCCGCACCACTGACCCCACCTGGGAGACGCACAGCGATTCTCCCGCACCACTGACCCCACCTGGGAGACGCACAGCGATTCTCCCGCACCACTGACCCCACCTGGGAGACACACAGCGATTCTCCTGCACCACTGACCCCACCTGGGAGACGCACAGCGATTCTCCTGCACCAGTGACCCCACCTAGGAGACGCACAGCGACCAGTCTGCACCAGTAACCCCACCTGGGAGACGCACAGCAACCATTGTGCACCAGTAACCCCACCTGGGAGACGCACAGCGACCATTGTGCACCAGTAACCCCACCTGGGAGACGCACAGCGATCAGTCTGCACCAGTAACCTCACCTGGGAGACGCACAGCGACCATTGTGCACCAGTAACCCCACCTGGGAGACGCATAGCGACCATTGTGCACCAGTAACCCCACCTGGGAGACGCACAGCGACCATTGTGCACCAGTAACCCCACCTGGGAGACGCACAGCGACCATTGTGCACCAGTAACCCCACCTGGGAGACGCACAGCGATCAGTCTGCACCAGTAACCCCACCTGGGAGACGCACAGCGATCAGTCTGCACCAGTGACCCCACCTGGGAGACGCACAGCGTCCCCGCCTTGCGGAGCTGCTGAAACTTAAGCTTCTTTCCTGGTAACACACTCTGTTCCTCATCATTAACGTCAGGAAAACTTTCCTGGGGGGCCTGAGCTGTGCTTCCGTGATGATCTCCTCGCCTAACTGAGGCATCGACTGTAACTGCATCGACCTGAGCAGGTATCCTCTGACCCCAGGGGCAGCTGATGGGGCAGCTGATGGGGACCAGCGGACAGGAGCTCAGCCGGGGGCCGCGGGGAGGGGGGTCAGGGAGTCGAGGCGGAAGTGGGGGGCACCTACCGGCCCAGCCCTCGTCCCCGTCGTGGTCCAGCTCGTCCAGCTCCTTGAGGTCGTCCTGCTTGAGGATGGACGGACGCTTCACCGCCTCCGCCCCCCGCCCGGGCTGGGGGCAGGGGCCGCCGCCGCCCTGGCCCCGGGAGAACCTGCGGGGGGGGGGGGGAGAGGGAGGTTAGCACAGCAGCACGGGCAGTGTGACCCGGAGCCACAACATCAGGGGCGGCCCGTTCTCACCTGGGGGCTTCAGCGGGCGTGGGGTACCTGTAGGGCCCCTGGGGGCCGTAGGGCGGGGGGAACGGCAGGTACGGGGGGTACATCTGCAAGGAGAAGGGGGGAGAGAGGGGTTAAATACCAGCTGTTACAGACAGACAGAGACACACAGAGACAAGACAGGCAGACACACACACACACACACACACACACACAGAGACAAGACAGGCAGACACACACACACACAGAGACAAGACAGGCAGACACACACACACACACAGAGACAGACACAGAGACAGAGACAGAGACAGGCAGACAGGCAGACAGGCAGACAGGCAGACAGGCAGACAGGCAGACAGGCAGACAGGCAGACACACACACAGAGACAGACAGGCAGACACACACACAGAGACAGACAGGCAGACACACACACACACACACACAGAGACAGACAGGCAGACACACACACACAGAGACAGACAGACAGGCAGACAGAGACACACACACACACAGAGACAGACAGACAGGCAGACACACACACACAGAGACAGACAGACAGACAGGCAGACACACACACACAGAGACAGACAGACAGGCAGACACACACACACACACACAGAGACAGACAGACAGGCAGACACACACACACAGAGACAGACAGACAGGCAGACACACACACACACACAGAGACAGACAGACAGGCAGACACACACACACACACAGAGACAGACAGACAGGCAGACACACACACACACACAGAGACAGACAGACAGGCAGACACACACACACACACAGAGACAGACAGACAGGCAGACACACACACACACACAGAGACAGACAGACAGGCAGACACACACACACACACAGAGACAGGCAGGCAGAGAACAGTTCACTTACGAACGGAGGCATCATCCCGCGGTAGGCCGGGAACTGCGGCGGCACGGCCGGCTGGGGGAGGGGCAGCGCGCCGCTGGCGGGGGGGTTCCTAGGGGGGTGTTGCGCCGGCGGCGGCTGTGCAGCCGAGGGGGGGGCCCCCTCCTGGCCCCCCTCCTGCCCCCCCTCCCCGGGCAGGGCCGCGGCGTTGAGAGCACGGCCCCCACCCTCCCGCCAACTGGTCACATCTGAGAGAGACAGAGAGGGCAAGAGGGGGAGTGACCACACTGGACACCGACGGCACCGCCAGACGCACTTCCCCGGATCGACACGGCTCAGCCCAGAACTCCCACAGCTGCCACAATCACAACAGGGCCCAACCCTACTGAACTGGCAGCCCAGTGTGTGATCTCCTGTCCCAGCCTGAGGAACAGACAGTGAGCCTGTCTCTCAATAATAATAATACAGTGTGTGATCTCCTGTCCCAGCCTGAGGAACAGACAGTGAGCCTGTCTCTCAATAATAATAATACAGTGTGTGATCTCCTGTCCCAGCCTGAGGAACAGACAGTGAGCCTGTCTCTCAATAATAATAATACAGTGTGTGATCTCCTGTCCCAGCCTGAGGAACAGACAGTGAGCCTGTCTCTCAATAATAATAATACAGTGTGTGATCTCCTGTCCCAGCCTGAGGAAGACAGTGAGCCTGTCTCTCAATAATAATAATACAGTGTGTGATCTCCTGTCCCAGCCTGAGGAACAGACAGTGAGCCTGTCTCTCAATAATAATAATACAGTGTGTGATCTCCTGTCCCAGCCTGAGGAACAGACAGTGAGCCTGTCTCTCAATAATAATAATACAGTGTGTGATCTCCTGTCCCAGCCTGAGGAACAGACAGTGAGCCTGTCTCTCAATAATAATAATACAGTGTGTGATCTCCTGTCCCAGCCTGAGGAACAGACAGTGAGCCTGTCTCTCAATAATAATAATACAGTGTGTGATCTCCTGTCCCAGCCTGAGGAACAGACAGTGAGCCTGTCTCTCAATAATAATAATACAGTGTGTGATCTCCTGTCCCAGCCTGAGGAACAGTGAGCCTGTCTCTCAATAATAATAATACAGTGTGTGATCTCCTGTCCCAGCCTGAGGAACAGACAGTGAGCCTGTCTCTCAATAATAATAATACAGTGTGTGATCTCCTGTCCCAGCCTGAGGAACAGACAGTGAGCCCGTCTCTCAATAATAATAATACAGTGTGTGATCTCCTGTCCCACCCTGAGGAACAGACAGTGAGCCTGTCTCTCAATAATAATAATACAGTGTGTGATCTCCTGTCCCAGCCTGAGGAACAGACAGTGAGCCCGTCTCTCAATAATAATAATACAGTGTGTGGTCTCCTGTCCCAGCCTGAGGAACAGACAGTGAGCCTGTCTCTCAATAATAATAATACAGTGTGTGATCTCCTGTCACAGCCTGAGGAACAGACAGTGAGCCTGTCTCTCAATAATAATAATACAGTGTGTGATCTCCTGTCCCAGCCTGAGGAACAGACAGTGAGCCCGTCTCTCAATAATAATAATACAGTGTGTGATCTCCTGTCCCAGCCTGAGGAGCAGACAGTGAGTCTGTCTCTCAATAATAATAATACAGTGTGTGATCTCCTGTCCCAGCCTGAGGAACAGACAGTGAGCCTGTCTCTCAATAATAATAATACAGTGTGTGATCTCCTGTCCCAGCCTGAGGAACAGTGAGCCTGTCTCTCAATAATAATAATAATACAGTGTGTGATCTCCTGTCCCAGCCTGAGGAACAGTGAGCCTGTCTCTCAATAATAATAATAAAGTGTGTGATCTCCTGTCCCAGCCTGAGGAACAGACAGTGAGCCCGTCTCTCAATAATAATAATACAGTGCGTGATCTCCTGTCCCAGCCTGAGGAACAGACAGTGAGCCCGTCTCTCAATAATAATAATACAGTGTGTGATCTCCTGTCCCAGCCTGAGGAACAGACAGTGAGCCCGTCTCTCAATAATAATAATACAGTGTGTGATCTCCTGTCCCAGCCTGAGGAACAGACAGTGAGTCTGTCTCTCAATAATAATAATACAGTGTGTGATCTCCTGTCCCAGCCCGAGGAACAGACAGTGAGCCTGTCTCTCAATAATAATAATACAGTGTGTGATCTCCTGTCCCAGCCTGAGGAACAGACAGTGAGCCTGTCTCTCAATAATAATAATACAGTGTGTGATCTCCTGTCCCAGCCTGAGGAACAGACAGTGAGCCTGTCTCTCAATAATAATAATACAGTGTGTGATCTCCTGTCCCAGCCTGAGGAACAGACAGTGAGCCTGTCTCTCAATAATAATAATACAGTGTGTGATCTCCTGTCCCAGGCTGAGGAACAGACAGTGAGCCTGTCTCTCAATAATAATAATACAGTGTGTGATCTCCTGTCCCAGCCTGAGGAACAGACAGTGAGCCTGTCTCTCAATAATAATAATACAGTGTGTGATCTCCTGTCCCAGCCTGAGGAACAGACAGTGAGTCTGTCTCTCAATAATAATAATACAGTGTGTGATCTCCTGTCCCAGCCTGAGGAGCAGACAGTGAGCCTGTCTCTCAATAATAATAATACAGTGTGTGATCTCCTGTCCCAACCTGAGGAACAGACAGTGAGCCTGTCTCTCAATAATAATAATACAGTGTGTGATCTCCTGTCCCAGCCTGAGGAACAGTGAGTCTGTCTCTCAATAATAATAATACAGTGTGTGATCTCCTGTCCCAGCCTGGGGAACAGACAGTGAGCCTGTCTCTCAATAATAATAATACAGTGTGTGATCTCCTGTCCCAGCCTGAGGAACAGACAGTGAGCCTGTCTCTCAATAATAATAATACAGTGTGTGATCTCCTGTCCCAGCCTGAGGAACAGTGAGTCTGTCTCTCAATAATAATAATACAGTGTGTGATCTCCTGTCCCAGCCTGAGGAACAGTGAGCCTGTCTCTCAATAATAATAATACAGTGTGTGATCTCCTGTCCCAGCCTGAGGAACAGACAGTGAGCCTGTCTCTCAATAATAATAATACAGTGTGTGATCTCCTGTCCCAGCCTGAGGAACAGACAGTGAGCCTGTCTCTCAATAATAATAATACAGTGTGTGATCTCCTGTCCCAGCCTGAGGAACAGTGAGCCTGTCTCTCAATAATAATAATACAGTGTGTGATCTCCTGTCCCAGCCTGAGGAACAGACAGTGAGTCTGTCTCTCAATAATAATAATACAGTGTGTGATCTCCTGTCCCAGCCTGAGGAACAGTGAGCCTGTCTCTCAATAATAATAATACAGTGTGTGATCTCCTGTCCCAGCCTGAGGAACAGACAGTGAGTCTGTCTCTCAATAATAATAATACAGTGTGTGATCTCCTGTCCCAGCCTGAGGAACAGACAGTGAGCCTGTCTCTCAATAATAATAATACAGTGTGTGATCTCCTGTCCCAGCCTGAGGAACAGACAGTGAGCCTGTCTCTCAATAATAATAATACAGTGTGTGATCTCCTGTCCCAGCCTGAGGAACAGACAGTGAGCCTGTCTCTCAATAATAATAATACAGTGTGTGATCTCCTGTCCCAGCCTGAGGAGCAGACAGTGAGCCTGTCTCTCAATAATAATAATACAGTGTGTGATCTCCTGTCCCAGCCTGAGGAACAGTGAGCCTGTCTCTCAATAATAATAATACAGTGTGTGATCTCCTGTCCCAGCCTGAGGAACAGACAGTGAGCCTGTCTCTCAATAATAATAATACAGTGTGTGATCTCCTGTCCCAGCCTGAGGAACAGTGAGCCTCTTGAACCGAGCTGGAGCTGACGGAGGCGGACGGGGGACTCACTCTGGGGGCGGAGGCTTGGTCCGGGCCCATACCACTGATCTGTAGTGTCCCGTTCTCTGCCAGCTCTGTCCTGGTCTCCAGCCGCCTGCAGGGTGGGAAATTCCTCGCGAGAGAATGGCGACGGTCGGCTTGATGCCTTTCCACCTGCCGGGCCGAGAGAGGGAGAGAGAGACGGGCACCCCCTCAGACAGAGAGAGGGACACAGGCAGACTCGGAGAGAGGGACAGACGGGCACCCCCTCAGACAGAGAGAGGGACACAGGCAGACTCGGAGAGAGGGACAGACGGGCACCCCCTCAGACAGAGAGAGGGACACAGGCAGACTCAGAGAGAGGGACAGACGGGCACCCCCTCAGACAGAGAGAGGGACACGGGCAGACTGGGAGAGAGAGAGGGACACGGGCAGACTCTGAGGGAGAGAGGGACACGGGCAGACTGGGGGAGAGAGCGAGGGACACGGGCAGACTGGGGGAGAGAGCGAGGGACACGGGCAGACTGGGGGAGAGAGCGAGGGACACGGGCAGACTGGGGGAGAGAGCGAGGGACACAGACACAGACTCTGCCCCAGCAAGATGACGGCGAGGCGGGGCTCCACTCACCATCTCCTTGAGCTCCAGGTGTAACACTGGCCTGAGCCCAGGACCTTCCCCCTCCTGCCAGGGCTGCAGCCGGGGCCTGGAACACACAGGGGCGCAGTCAGGGGGCTGGGGTACAGGGCGGTGTTACTGTACCTCCAGGGTACAGGGCGGTGTTACTGTACCTCCAGGGTACAGGGTGGTGTGTGTGTGGGGTCGAGGGCGGTGTTACTGGACCTCTGGGGTACAGGGCGGTGTGTGTGTGTGGGGTAGAGGGCGGTGTTACTGGACCTCTGGGGTACAGGGCGGTGTGTGTGTGTGTGTGGGGTAGAGGGCGGTGTTACTGGACCTCTGGGGTACAGGGCGGTGTTACTGGACCTCTGGGGTACAGGGCAGTGTGTGTGGGGGGTCGAGGGCGGTGTTACTGTACCTCTGGGGTACAGGGCGGTGTGTGTGTGGGGTCGAGGGCGGTGTTACTGTACCTCTGGGGTACAGGGCAGTGTGTGTGTGTGTGTGGGGTAGAGGGCGGTGTTACTGGACCTCTGGGGTACAGGGCGGTGTGTGTGTGTGGGGTCGAGGGCGGTGTTACTGTACCTCTAGGGTACAGGGTGGTGTGTGTGTGGGGTAGAGGGCGGTGTTACTGGACCTCTGGGGTACAGGGCGGTGTGTGTGTGGGGTGGTACAGGGCGGCGTGTGTGTGTGGGGTAGAGGGCGGTGTTACTGGACCTCTAGGGTACAGGGCGTGTTACTGTACCTCCAGGGTACAGGGCGGTGTGTGTGTGGGGTCGAGGGCGGTGTTACTGTACCTCTGGGGTACAGGGCGGTGTGTGTGTGGGGTAGAGGGCGGTGTTACTGGACCTCTGGGGTACAGGGCGGTGTGTGTGTGGGGTCGAGGGCGGTGTTACTGTACCTCTGGGGTACAGGGCGGTGTGTGTGTGGGGTAGAGGGCGTTGTTACTGTACCTCTGGGGTACAGGGCGGTGTGTGTGTGGGGTCGAGGGCGGTGTTACTGGACCTCTGGGGTACAGGGCGGTGTTACTGTACCTCTGGGGTACAGGGCGGCGTTACTGTACCTCTGGGGTACAGGGCGGCGTGTGTGTGTGGGGTCGAGGGCGGTGTTACTGGACCTCTGGGGTACAGGGCGGTGTTACTGGACCTCTGGGGTACAGGGCGGTGTTACTGGACCTCTGGGGTACAGGGCGGTGTTACTGGACCTCTGGGGTACAGGGCGGTGTGTGTGTGGGGTAGAGGGCGGTGTTACTGGACCTCTGGGGTACAGGGCGGTGTGTGTGTGTGTGTGTGTGTGGGGTAGAGGGCGGTGTTACTGGACCTCTGGGGTACAGGGCGGTGTGTGTGTGGGGTAGAGGGCGGTGTTACTGTACCTCTGGGGTACAGAGCAGAGGGTGGTGTACTACTGTACCTCTGGGGTACACACGGCGGCGAGACCGTACCTCTGGGGGCGGGGGGTGGGGGTGGTGTACTACTGTACCTCTGGGGTACACACGGCGGCGAGACCGTACCTCTGGGGGCGGGGGTGGCTTCTGCTGGGTCGCTACAGGCGTCGGTGAAGCCGCAGGCGGCTGCGACTCCGGCGGGGGAGCTGGCGACGCATCGGTACTGCGGACAGAGACGGCACAGGCGGGTCAGGGGGGCGCGTCGGGGGTCACGGGGGCTCCCCGCGGGCCGGGACGGGGCGGGGCGGGCCGGGGCGCCGGGCTCACCTCTTTGGGTCGGCAGATTCCGGCTTGCTCGCCCATCCTGATCCGTCTTTGGGCACCAGCGAGACGTTGGGGTCGTTCCCTTTGTTCTCGGCTTTCAGACTGGGCAGGTTGGCCGGGGGGGGCATGCGCCGGGCTGAGGCAACTTTACCAAGACTCTGCAGGCCATGACGGGGGGGAACTGGGGCGCAGAGAGAGAGAGGGGTTCACACCGACACCCTGACTGGACACTCCAGTACATGAACACTGCACTGAGAGAGAGAGGGGTTCATACAGACACACTGACTGGACACTCCAGTACATGAACACTGCACTGAGAGAGAGAGGGGTTCACACAGACACACTGACTGGACACTCCAGTACATGAACACTGCACTGAGAGAGAGAGAGGGGTTCATACAGACACACTGACTGGACACTCCAGTACACGAACACTGCACTGAGAGAGAGAGGGGTTCACACAGACACCCTGACTGGACACTCCAGTACATGAACACTGCACTGAGAGAGAGAGGGGTTCACACACACACACTGACTGGACACTCCAGTACATGAACACTGCACTGAGAGAGAGAGGGGTTCATACACACACACTGACTGGACACTCCAGTACATGAACACTGCACTGAGAGAGAGAGGGGTTCATACACACACACTGACTGGACACTCCAGTACATGAACACTGCACTGAGAGAGAGAGGGGTTCATACACACACACTGACTGGACACTCCAGTACATGAACACTGCACTGAGAGAGAGAGGGGTTCATACAGACACACTGACTGGACACTCCAGGACATGAACACTGCACTGAGAGAGAGAGGGGTTCATACAGACACACTGACTGGACACTCCAGTACATGAACACTGCACTGAGAGAGAGAGGGGTTCATACACACACACTGACTGGACACTCCAGTACATGAACACTGCACTGAGAAAGAGAGGGGTCCATACAGACACACTGACTGGACACTCCAGTACATGAACACTGCACTGAGAGAGGGGGGTTCACACAGACACCCTGACTGGACACTCCAGTACATGAACACTGCACTGAGAGAGAGAGGGGTTCATACAGACACACTGACTGGACACTCCAGTACATGAACACTGCACTGAGAGAGAGAGAGGGGGGGTGCTCACCGATGGGTTTCTGGGTCTCTAGAGTCTTGCCCTTGTACGTGTCAAACAGGTTGAGGGACGAGTACTTGGTTTTGCCATCCTTCCCCTTTGCTGTTTGCCCAGACCGCTCTGTCATCGCGCTGGAGGGTCATTGAGTACGGTGAAGGCCTGAGACCACCAGGGAACTCTGCCTCTGTCTGCGCGAGAGAGAGAGAGACGGGGGGGGGGATGTTAAGCCCGCTGGATTGAGAAGCAAGCGCGCCCCTCCAGCCCACCCCACCCCAGGGAGGAGAGAGGTCCGTCCCCAGGGCAGCAGCAGCAGGAGGGCTCGTCGGACAGGAGTGGACCACTGACACGCTCGCTGGTGTGTGTACACACTCCTGGAACTACACACACACACACTGGTCACACACATACACTCCTGTAACTACACACACACACACTCCTGTAACTACACACAGATAAAAAAACACCCTCACGCACACACTCCTGTAACTACACACACTCTCCAGACACTACACAAATACACACACAGTCCACTCACACTCACTCTCTAGTAATAGGCTTCAACCACAGGGCTGGGCAGCCTGTTCCCCACCCCCACCCCCCTCTGTGTACAGAAGAGCCTCCTGTCCTGACTGGAGGAGCTCACCCAGCTGTGTCTGGAGAGAAGGCAGGGTATCGGCTTCAACCACAGGGCTGGGCAGCCTGTTCCCCACCCCCGCCCCCCTCTGTGTACAGAAGAGCCTCCTGTCCTGACTGGAGGAGCTCACCCAGCTGTGTCTGTCAAAACAAAGACTCACAGCCCCACTGCACTCAGATCCCGGAGAAGAGAGAGAAAATGCTGCACCAGTGGGGTCATGGGGGAACCTGAGAGAGGCCAAACCGCCCCGGACCAGAAAGAGACCCAACGAATTCTTACAGCTTATTTCTCTGTGAGGATTCAGCTGCTGTGCTCAATGCTGAATCTCGGAATCAGTGCTCTGCTCCCTGACGAAGGCCTCGCCCCTAACCACACAACAGACGGCGCCCTCAAAAGGAAAGGCTGCCCTGAGTGTCTGAAGTCCCCCCCTTTCTCACACCCTGAGCCTGCAGATGGGCCATCACATGAACTCTTCACCTGCAGCCCCAGCAGAGATGACAAAGTCTCAGCAAATTCAAATTCAGATCTCTACTGGCAGGACCGATGCCAATGCAGACGCAATTTGCACAACATTTAAAGGCATTTACAATGCAAACACAGTATTGGGCATTTACAGACACTACAGACAGACAGAGACAAAATACCATACTGTATTATTGAGACAAAAGCTCACTGTCTGTTCCTCAGGCTGGGACAGGAGATCACACACTGTATTATTATTAGTGAGAGACGGGCTCACTGTCTGTTCCTCAGGCTGGGACAGGAGATCACACACTGTATTATTATTATTGAGAGACAGGCTCCCTGTCTGTTCCTCAGGCTGGGACAGGAGATCACACACTGTATTATTATTATTGAGAGACGGGCTCACTGTCTGTTCCTCAGGCTGGGACAGGAGATCACACACTGTATTATTATTATTATTGAGAGACAGGCTCACTGTCTGTTCCTCGGGCTGGGACAGGAGATCACACACTGTATTATTATTATTGAGAGACAGGCTCCCTGTCTGTTCCTCAGGCTGGGACAGGAGATCACACACTGTATTATTATTATTGACAGGCAGGCTCACTGCTCCTCAGGCTGGGACAGGAGATCACACACTGTATTATTATTATTGAGAGACAGGCTCACTGTCTGTTCCCCAGGCTGGGACAGGAGATCACACACTGTATTATTATTATTGAGAGACAGGCTCACTGTCTGTTCCTCAGGCTGGGACAGGAGATCACACACTGTATTATTATTATTGAGAGACAGACTCACTGTTCCTCAGGCTGGGACAGGAGATCACACACTGTATTATTATTATTGACAGGCAGGCTCACTGTCTGTTCCTCAGGCTGGGACAGGAGATCACACACTGTATTATTATTATTGACAGGCAGGCTCACTGTCTGTTCCTCAGGCTGGGACAGGAGATCACACACTGTATTATTATTATTGAAAGACGGGCTCACTGTCTGTTCCTCAGGCTGGGACAGGAGATCACACACTGTATTATTATTATTGAGAGACTCACTGTCTGTTCCTCAGGCTGGGACAGGAGATCACACACTGTATTATTATTATTGAGAGACGGGCTCACTGTCTGTTCCTCAGGCTGGGACAGGAGATCACACACTGTATTATTATTATTGAGAGACAGGCTCACTGTCTGTTCCTCAGGCTGGGACAGGAGATCACACACTGTATTATTATTATTGAGAGACAGGCTCACTGTCTGTTCCTCGGGCTGGGACAGGAGATCACACACTGTATTATTATTATTGACAGGCAGGCTCACTGTCTGTTCCTCGGGCTGGGACAGGAGATCACACACTGTATTATTATTATTGAGAGACAGACTCACTGTCTGTTCCTCAGGCTGGGACAGGAGATCACACACTGTATTATTATTATTGAGAGACAGGCTCACTGTCTGTTCCTCAGGCTGGGACAGGAGATCACACACTGTATTATTATTATTGACAGGCAGGCTCACTGCTCCTCAGGCTGGGACAGAAGACAGGTCACACTGTATTCAGTAAATGTCCAAGAGCTCCTTCGAGCGCCATGTCCGGCCCGCTGCGCCACTTTCTCCCACGCTACCCAACCCCAGGCCTGGAGAGACACCGGTCACACACACACGGGCCGAGGAGAGACGAAAAACACCACCCCCACCGAGAGAGGGGACGCGGGTCGAGAGCAGGCCCGCTGACCCCCTGCCCCCCCCCCCCCCCGCAGCCGGGGAGAGGACGCAGGAAAGGCCGGTGCTTCGCATGAGGCCTACTCCGGCTGCAGCCGCCTTCCCCACCATCAACAACTCTACCAACCCCTGAGCCTGTCGCAACAACCGAACCCAACACAAACCCACACAGCAACACACAAATCACAGCCGCCACGCTGCGATCACGGTCACGGGGGGGGGTCGAGCCGCGGGCCGGGCCGGACCCAGCCAAGGAGGGAGAGCGGCTGGGTGGGTTCCGGTAGGTTCGCCATTACAAATAAAAAAACAACAACAAACAAATAAAACAAACGCACGATCGCACACATCCCACACATCCCACACCAACCCGTCTATCCTCCGCCGGCACCGGTACCGGTTCGGTTATATAACGACACCGCACGGCAGAGAGAGAGAGAGCTACACGCACCTGTTTCTCGCCGCGCAAATAGGATCACACTCTCACTAACACACACACTGCACCCCCGCAGCCCCACACGGGGGGGGGGGGAGGGGTCACCCCCTGGTAAATACCACACCGAACCGGGACTGGACCGAACCGGCCGGCCTATCCTTCCTCCCTGCCTCTCCCCACGGCCGTCACCCCCTCCTCCTCCCGATCACTGTGAATGATGCCCACCGGCCACTGGCGAGCAGGATCCGGCCCGGTTCCGACCCCATCCCGGCCCGGGAGGAGAGAGAGGAGGAGGAGGAGGAGGAGGAGGGGGGTCAGTAGGGCTGCTGTTTCATAACCAGGGGGCCCCCTCCAGTCCGGACAGGGCGATCGACACCCCGGAAAAGGAGAAGGAGGACAGGGCAAAGAGGGGGTGACTCGTCACCCGATACCCCATCTCCATCCGCGCGTCTGTCGGCGACATGACACCCCCCAAAAAAACACACACACACACACACCGGCTTGGGTCGCGACAACATGGCGGCTCAGCCGCAGCAGCAAACCGGCCGGAGAGGGGAGAGAGAGGGAGAGAGAGAAAGAGAGGGGGTGACCATCCTCCCCCCCACCCCCTCTCACGAGTAACCCCCCTCCCAGTACCCCCAACACCACCAGCCCCACCACCACCACCACCGGCCTCGCATGTCGGCGACACGAAACCCCCACCGGGTCGCGACAAGATGGCGGCGCTACAGCAGCAACAACAACCAACCAACCGGCCGCAGCGGAGAGAGAGGAGAGAGGGGAGAGAAAGAGGAGACGATCCCTCGCTTCCCCTCATCCTCAACCCCTCCATCCCTCTCTCTCTCACCCCGCACCCCCAAAAGAGTGAGAGAGAGAGAGACCCCCCCGCACCCTCCCTGCCTGCCTGCCTCCATCTCTCCATCCATCCATCCCCGGGCCTGTCATCGGAACACAGCCGGGCAGCAGGCGCGGAGACCCCCTCACCGGCCCCCACACCCACGCACACACACACACCCCGCAGCACCCACCTGGCCTCGTCCCGGGCTCTGCGTGGGTCCGGCCTCCGGCGGGGCGAGAGGGAGAGTCGGGCTGAGGGGGGAAGAGAGAGAGAGAGAGAGACCGCGGGTCCCGCTGCTGTCCTCGGGGCTGGATGCGGCTCCTCGCCTCTCTTCCTTCAGACGATGATGATATTAATAATAATAATAATGACCAGAATGAGGAGAATATCACTAATACTGCTAATACTGCCGCCGAGAGCCCGGCCGCCCGTCCGAAAACCACCTCGCGGAACGAAAGAAATCATACAAAAAAAAAAACCAAGCCGGACTTTTTTTTTTCCCTCTCTCTCTCTCGCTCTTTTAATTTTTTTTGTTTCCACCTCCGGCAGGGGGGGAGAGAGAGGCCGTTTCTTCGTCTCCTCCTCCTCCTCACTCGCTCGCCTTTTCAAACCCTCCTCCTCCTGAGGAGAAAAACCCACTTCTTTCTTTTTAAATAAAAACGACTCGCGTTCGCGGAATGAGGGAAAAGGGGGGTGGGGGGACAGAGGTGAAAAGACAACCCCCTTTTCCCGAACTGCGGGGGAACGGGGAGAAAAAAAACGGGGTGAAAATAAAAACCGGCGCTCGGAGCAGAGAGACGGGGTCCGTCAGCACAGGAGAGCCGCCAACGGCTACTGGGAGACGGCGCCGCGCGGGGGGCGCCGGAAGAGGCGGGGCGCCGCCGCGGCGCGGGCCAATCAGAGGGGCCGGGGGGAGGGGGGGGGCGGGCGGGCGGGCAGGCGCGTCGCCGGGGGCGTCGGGGACGCCGTCGCCAGGCCGCCAGGCCGCCAGCCAATCGGGGGGCACGTCGGGGCGGCGAAGGGGGCGGGGCCTTGCGCTGCGTCCAAAATGACGCCTCCCTCCCGCTCCTGCGTTCTCATTTGAGGCGAGGGGAGGAGTCGTCGGAGTGGGTGGTCTTCCGTGTGTGAGAGGAAAATAAATGCGATTAATTAAGTTCAGCCCTCCACGGGGGGGGAGGAGGGGGGGAGTGCGTTTGACAAAAGGCAGGGGGAAGAGGTGGCTCTGCTGTACACAGAGGGGGGCGGGGGTGGGGAACAGGCTGCCCAGCCCTGTGGTTGAAGCCGATACCCTGGCTTCTCTCCAGACACAGCTGGGTGAGCTCCTCCAGTCAGGACAGGAGGCTCTTCTGTACACAGAGGGGGGCGGGGGTGGGGAACAAGCTGCCCAGCCCTGCAGTTGAAGCAGATACCCCGGCTTCTCTCCAGACACAGCTGGGTGAGCTCCTCCAGTCAGGACAGGAGGCTCTTCTGTACACAGAGGGGGGCGGGGGTGGGGAACAAGCTGCCCAGCCCTGTGGTTGAAGCCGATACCCTGGCTTCTCTCCAGACACAGCTGGATGAGCTCCTCCAGTCAGGACAGGAGGCTCTTCTGTACACAGAGGGGGGCAGGGGTGGGGAACAGGCTGCCCAGCCCTGTGGTTGAAGCCGATACCCTGGCTTCTCTCCAGACACAGCTGGGTGAGCTCCTCCAGTCAGGACAGGAGGCTCTTCTGTACACAGAGGGGGGCGGGGGTGGGGAACAAGCTGCCCAGCCCTGCAGTTGAAGCAGATACCCCGGCTTCTCTCCAGACACAGCTGGGTGAGCTCCTCCAGTCAGGACAGGAGGCTCTTCTGTACACAGAGGGGGGCGGGGGTGGGGAACAAGCTGCCCAGCCCTGTGGTTGAAGCCGATACCCTGGCTTCTCTCCAGACACAGCTGGATGAGCTCCTCCAGTCAGGACAGGAGGCTCTTCTGTACACAGAGGGGGGCAGGGGTGGGGAACAGGCTGCCCAGCCCTGTGGTTGAAGCCGATACCCTGCCTTCTCTCCAGACACAGCTGGGTGAGCTCCTCCAGTCAGGACAGGAGGCTTTACTGTACACAGAGGGGGGTGGGGGTGGGGAACAGGCTGCTCAGCCCTGTGGTTGAAGCCGATACCCTGGCTTCTCTCCAGACACAGCTGGATGAGCTCCTCCAGTCAGGACAGGAGGCTCTTCTGTACACAGAGGGGGGCGGGGGTGGGGAACGAGCTCTGTCCTGCATGGTCGATTAATCAGCTAGTGAGCTACAGAGGCAGTAAGGGGCCCCCCCCCTGTCCGTGCCGTTTCCGATCTCCCCCGGGCGGCGCCGGTGCCTGTGAGTGTGTCAGTGTGAGCCGCCGCGCGTCGAGCAGAGCCTGCTGGGAGTCAGGGACAGGAGCCTCGTTCAGCCAAACCGTCTTTATTCTCCACAGAACCTCTGCGCTGCAGCACAGGCCTCTCAGTTCGGCAGGATCGCCGCGGTGCTGGGGGGGGGGGGTCTGCCTCTTCCCCCAGGATCTCCGGCGGGGCGCCCTGGCGGGTCGGGGGGGCCAGCAGCGCCCCCCACTGGTCGGGAAGCAGGAGGGGGCTCAGCGGCGATTGGGAGCTGGCGTCCAGGCGAGCGCGGGTCCGAGTCTGGGGGTGCGCGGGTTATCTGGAAGGGGGGGGGGGGGGGGTTGTGGTGGGGATGGCTGGAGGGTGCCGGGTTGGGGTCAGGGGTCGGGGGTCAGGGGAGGTCAGAGAAGGTCTTCCGGGGTGGGGGCCCGCTGGGCTTCACTTCCTGTTCTTTGGACTTGTCCTCAAACATCAGGATCCTGCAGAGCGAGACACAGGCGTCACGCTCTCTGACACTCTGACACTCTGACACTCTGACTCTCTGACACTCTCTCTGACACTCTGACACTCTCACTGACACTCTGACACTCTGACACTCTGACACTCTGACTGACTCTCTGACACTCTGACACGCTGACACTCTGACACTCTGACACTCTCTCTGACACTCTGACACTCTGACACTCTGACTGAATGACACTCTGACACTCTGACACTCTGACACTCTCACTGACACTCTGACACTCTGACACTCTGACTGACTCTCTGACACTCTGACACGCTGACACTCTGACACTCTGACACTCTCTCTGACTCTCTGACACTCTGACACTCTGACTGACTCTCTGACACTCTGACACTCTGACACTGTCTCTGACACTCTGACACTCTGACACTCTGACTGAATGACACTCTGACACTCTGACTGAATGACACTCTGACACTCTGACACTCTGACTGAATGACACTCTGACTCTCTGACTCTGACACTCTGACTGAATGACACTCTGAATGACACTCTGACACTCTGACTCTCTGACACTCTCACTGAATGACACTCTCTCTGACACTCTGACACTCTGACACTCTGAGACTCTCTCTGACACTCTGACACTCTCACTGACTCTCTGACACTCTGACTGAATGACACTCTGACACTCTGACACTCTGACTGAATGACACTCTGACTCTCTGACACTCTGAATGACACTCTGACTCTCTGACACTCTGACTGAATGACACTCTGACACTCTGACACTCTGACTGAATGACACTCTGACACTCTGACACTCTGACTTTCTGACACTCTGACACTCTGAGACTCTCACTGACTCTCTGACACACTGACTGACTCTCTGACACTCTGACACTCTCACTGACTCTCTGACACTCTGACACTCTGACACTGACACTCTCACTGACTCTCTGACACACTGACTGACACACTGACTCTCTGACACACTGACTGACACACTGACTCTCTGACACACTCTGTGTCGATGTGTCTGTCTGTGTGTCAGACAGACACACTGACACACTGGCTGACACACAGATAGACACACAGACAGACACACTGACACACAGACAGGCACACTGACAGACACACTGCACTCACAGTCTCAGGATAGCCGATTTCTTGCCCAGCATCATCACCAGGAAGTCCTTGTAGTCGATGGTCTCACTGACCCCTCCTGTCACCTCTGTCAAAATCTTCTTCAGCTCCAGGTGAGTCTTGGCCACACCCAGCTTCTCCAGCATCCTCTTGAGACCCATCAGATCTGAGAGAGAGAGGGGTTAATCCAGACACCCTGACTGGACACTCCAGTACATGAACACTGCACTGAGAGAGAGAGGGGTTCACACTGACACACTGACTGGACACTCCAGTACATGAACACTGCACTGAGAGAGAGAGGGGTTCATACACACACACTGACTGGACACTCCAGTACATGAACACTGCACTGAGAGAGAGAGGGGTTCATACACACACACTGACTGGACACTCCAGTACATGAACACTGCACTGAGAGAGAGAGGGGTTCATACACACACACTGACTGGACACTCCAGTACATGAACACTGCACTGAGAGAGAGAGAGGGGTTCATACACACACACTGACTGGACACTCCAGTACATGAACACTGCACTGAGAGAGAGAGGGGTTCATACACACACACTGACTGGACACTCCAGTACATGAACACTGCACTGAGAGAGAGAGGGGTTCATACACACACACTGACTGGACACTCCAGTACATGAACACTGCACTGAGAGAGAGAGGGGTTCATACACACACACTGACTGGACACTCCAGTACATGAACACTGCACTGAGAGAGAGAGGGGTTCATACACACACACTGACTGGACACTCCAGTACATGAACACTGCACTGAGAGAGAGAGAGGGGTTCATACACACACACTGACTGGACACTCCAGTACATGAACACTGCACTGAGAGAGAGAGGGGTTCATACAGACACTCAGATAATAATAATAAGATGATACAGAACACTTTAACCTTACTCGAGCTTAATGAACTTTCTCTCAAGAATTAGTTTTCTTTTTTACAAAAAAAAACCTATTGTTTTTATTCTGGTTTCCTATTTTACAATGCTTTTTATCAATCTTGCCTATATTTTAATGGGCTTTTATTTTTCTGTGACTTCGGTCTTGGCAGGAAAGCCACTCTGTCAGTAACATCTCTGGTAACTATTAACGGGGTTTCCTGCGAAATAAATCCCGGAGGAACCGAGGCATCCGCAAGAGGAGTATTTTAAATATTTTAAAAAGAGTTCGTTTTAGAAAAAGGCGGGGAAACGTGGAGTCTCAGTTGCCCCTGTTCTCGCCCGCAGTCTGACGGGGCCGCTGTTCCGCACTTTGTCCGCCAGAGGGCAGCACGACCACAGCAAAAAAAAACGTCCTGCAGTAGCGGGACTGGAACAGCAGGCGGCAGCAGAGTCTCTCTCAATCCAATTCAATTTCAATTCAAGGGGCTTTATTAGCATGACCGATGGGTACAATCAGTGTTGCCAAAGCACATAAAAATAATAAAATGAACATGGAACAAAACAAAAAATAGAAGTAAAATAAAACCTACAGACATGTTACAGACATTTACAACAAAGACATATTATAAAATATTGACATAGGGGACTCTCTCTCTCTCTCTCTCTCTCTCTTTGCGTTTGCGGTTGAAACGCGCAGCAGAATTTGGACACGTTTGCAGTCTTTCTCGTTTCTGATGTGTGTGTTAGTGGATTGGTGCAGGAGAAGGCTGCAGGGGGTGACAGGGTCAGGGGCTGGATGAGGGGGCTCAGTTACCGATTTCTCCCTGGTCATTGAGGTCGAACTCCATGTATTTCTCTGTAAGACAAAACACACAGGGTCTGGTGAGAGCAGGGTGGGGGTGCAAATGACACTCTGACACACTGACGCTCTGACGCTCTGACACACTGACGCTCTGACACTCTGAGACACTGACGCTCTGACACACTGACGCTCTGACACTCTGACACACTGACACACTGACGCTCTGACACTCTGACACACTGCCTGACTGTCACACTGACACTCTGACGCTCTGACACACTGACGCTCTGACACTCTGACACTCTGACACACTGACGCTCTGACACACTGACTGACCCGCTGAATCGCACCACTACTCACGCTTGAAGGTCTCCAGCTTGTCTTCAAGGTCCTCTTCGTCAGCATATTTAGGACTGTCGAAAAATTCCTTTAGAACAAGAGACAGACGCCACTGTCACAGCTGAGACACTGAGACCGAGAGACACAGAGTCACAGAGACACAGAGACAGACACCACTGTCACAGCTGAGACACTGAGACCGAGAGACACAGAGTCACAGAGACACAGAGACAGACGCCACTGTCACAGCTGAGACACTGAGACCGAGAGACACAGAGTCACAGAGACACAGAGACAGACGCCACTGTCACAGCTGAGACACTGAGACCGAGAGACACAGAGTCACAGAGACACAGAGACAGACGCCACTGTCACAGCTGAGACACTGAGACCGAGAGACACAGAGTCACAGAGACACAGAGACAGACACCACTGTCACAGCTGAAACACTGAGACCAAGAGACACAGAGTCACAGAGACACAGAGACAGACACCACTGTCACACACACACACAGACAGAGAAAGACACTCCTGTCTCACACACACACACACACACACACACACACACAGACCTTGTTGATGGCCTCCAGCTTCTCCTCCTGCTGGGATTTCAGGATCCCGAAGGCTTTCCCACCTGGAGGAGAGACAATCCCAGTCTGGTAAAAACACAGCTCCTGGCAGGACAGCTGTGTCCCAGGAGGAGTCTCGGCGCCGACTTCAGGACACGGGTCCCAGAGAAAGTCTCTCGTGTCCCGGGCTCTGCTTCAAGCATCTTTACTGGCCAGAGCGAGGAGCTACTGAGCTGCAGGAACACAGAACACAGAGCAGGAGCAGGGAACACAGAGCAGGAACACAGAACATAGAGCAGGAACACAGAGCAGGAGCAGGAACACAGAGCAGGAACACAGAACACAGAGCAGGAACACAGAGCAGGAACACAGAACACAGAGCAGGAACACAGAGCAGGAACAGGAACACAGAGCAGGAACACAGAACACAGAGCAGGAACACAGGGCAGGAACACAAAACACAGAGCAGGAACACAGAGCAGGAACACAGAACACAGAGCAGGAGCAGGGAACACAGAGCAGGAACACAGAGCAGGAACACAGAACACAGAGCAGGAGCAGGGAACACAGAGCAGGAACACGGGGCAGGAACACAGAACACAGAGCAGGAACACAGAACACAGAGCAGGAACACAGAGCAGGAACACAGAACACAGAGCAGGAGCAGGGAACACAGAGCAGGAACACGGGGCAGGAACACAGAACACAGAGCAGGAACACAGAGCAGGAACACAGAACACAGAGCAGGAACACAGAACACAGAGCAGGAACACAGAGCAGGAACATGGGGCAGGAACACAGAACACAGAGCAGGAACACAGAACACAGAGCAGGAACACAGAGCAGGAACACAGAACACAGAGCAGGAACACAGAGCAGGAGCAGGAACACAGAGCAGGAACACAGAACACAGAGCAGGAACACAGAGCAGGAACATGGGGCAGGAACACAGAACACAGAGCAGGAACACAGAGCAGGAACACAGAGCAGGAGCAGGAACACAGAACACAGAGCAGGAACACAGAACACAGAGCAGGAACACAGAGCAGGAACACAGAACACAGAGCAGGAACACAGAACACAGAGCAGGAACACAGAGCAGGAACACAGAACACAGAGCAGGAACACAGAACACAGAGCAGGAACACAGAGCAGGAACACAGAACACAGAGCAGGAACACAGAACACAGAGCAGGAACACAGAGCAGGAACACAAAACACAGAGCAGGAACACAGAACACAGAGCAGGAACACAGAGCAGGAACACAGAACACAGAGCAGGAACACAGAGCAGGAACACAGAACACAGAGCAGGAACACAGAACACAGAGCAGGAACACAGAGCAGGAACACAGAACACAGAGCAGGAACACAGAACACAGAGCAGGAACACAGAGCAGGAACACAGAACACAGAGCAGGAACACAGAACACAGAGCAGGAACACAGAGCAGGAACACAGAACACAGAGCAGGAACACAGAACACAGAGCAGGAACACAGAGCAGGAACACAGAACACAGAGCAGGAACACAGAGCAGGAACACAGGGCAGGAACACAGAACACAGAGCAGGAACACAGAGCAGGAACATGGAGCAGGAACATGGAGCAGGAACACAGAGCAGGAGCAGGGAACACGGGACAGGAGCACGGGGCAGGAGCACGGGGCAGGAAAATTCATAGCAATTGCATGCGTGTTCTCCCCTGTGTTTGCATGGGTCTCTTCCTGTGGTCACCGAACTGGGCCTCTGTGGACAGCCAAGTCTCTCTCACGGTCTCTACCTGTCACACACCAGACTACCCTGTCAAACACACGCCCCCTGACACACACAGAAACACACGCACCCTGACACATACAGAAACACTATGAACAGAAGTGGTCACGCAGGGACTTCCTGTGAGGTGCAGCTCCTCAGCGGCTCAGTCCCTATATAGACTCAGCGGCTTCGTGTTCACAGCGCGCTCAACACTGCTACTGTGCAGAGACCCCTCCCCCCAGCGCGTGCAAACACACAGTGTGTCCAGTAAGAGTCTGTACAGGAGTGTGTGTGTGTGTCTATACAGTGTGTCCAATAAGAGTCTGTACAGGAGTGTGTGTGTCTATACAGTGTGTCCAATAAGAGTCTGTACAGGTGTGTGTGTGTGTGTCTATACAGTGTGTCCAGTAAGAGTCTGTACAGGAGTGTGTGTGTGTGTCTATACAGTGTGTCCAATAAGAGTCTGTACAGGAGTGTGTGTGTGTGTCTATACAGTGTGTCCAGTAAGAGTCTGTACAGGAGTGTGTGTGTCTATACAGTGTGTCCAATAAGAGTCTGTACAGGTGTGTGTGTGTGTCTATACAGTGTGTCCAGTAAGAGTCTGTACAGGAGTGTGTGTGTGTCTATACAGTGTGTCCAATAAGAGTCTGTACAGGAGTGTGTGTGTCTATACAGTGTGTCCAATAAGAGTCTGTACAGGAGTTTGTGTGTCTATACAGTGTGTCCAATAAGAGTCTGTACAGGAGTGTGTGTGTCTATACAGTGTGTCCAATAAGAGTCTGTACAGGAGTGTGTGTGTGTGTCTATACAGTGTGTCCAGTAAGAGTCTGTACAGGAGTGTGTGTGTGTCTCTACAGTGTGTCCAGTAAGAGTCTGTACAGGTGTGTGTGTGTGTGTCTATACAGTGTGTCCAGTAAGAGTCTGTACAGGAGTGTGTGTGTGTGTCTATACAGTGTGTCCAATAAGAGTCTGTACAGGAGTGTGTGTGTGTGTCTATACAGTGTGTCCAATAAGAGTCTGTACAGGAGTGTGTGTGTGTCTCTACAGTGTGTCCAATAAGAGTCTGTACAGGAGTGTGTGTGTCTATACAGTGTGTCAATAAGAGTCTGTACAGGAGTGTGTGTGTGTGTCTATACAGTGTGTCCAGTAAGAGTCTGTACAGGAGTGTGTGTGTGTGTCTATACAGTGTGTCCAGTAAGAGTCTGTACAGGAGTGTGTGTGTGTCTATACAGTGTGTCCAATAAGAGTCTGTACAGGAGTGTGTGTGTGTGTCTATACAGTGTGTCCAGTAAGAGTCTGTACAGGAGTGTGTGTCTATACAGTGTGTCCAATAAGAGTATGTACAGGAGTGTGTGTGTGTGTCTATACAGTGTGTCCAGTAAGAGTCTGTACAGGAGTGTGTGTGTGTATCTATACAGTGTGTCCAATAAGAGTCTGTACAGGAGTGTGTGTGTGTCTATACAGTGTGTCCAATAAGAGTCTGTACAGGAGTGTGTGTGTCTATACAGTGTGTCCAGTAAGAGTCTGTACAGGAGTGTGTGTGTCTATACAGTGTGTCCAATAAGAGTCTGTACAGGAGTGTGTGTGTGTCTATACAGTGTGTCCAATAAGAGTCTGTACAGGAGTGTGTGTGTGTCTATACAGTGTGTCCAGTAAGAGTCTGTACAGGAGTGTGTGTGTCTCTACAGTGTGTCCAATAAGAGTCTGTACAGGAGTGTGTGTGTGTCTATACAGTGTGTCCAGTAAGAGTCTGTACAGGAGTGTGTCTATACAGTGTGTCCAATAAGAGTCTGTACAGGAGTGTGTGTGTGTGTCTAGACAGTGTGTCCAATAAGAGTCTGTACAGGAGTGTGTGTGTGTCTATACAGTGTGTCCAGTAAGAGTCTGTACAGGAGTGTGTGTGTGTGACTATACAGTGTGTCCAGTAAGAGTCTGTACAGGAGTGTGTGTGTGTCTATACAGTGTGTCCAATAAGAGTCTGTACAGGAGTGTGTGTGTGTCTATACAGTGTGTCCAATAAGAGTCTGTACAGGAGTGTGTGTGTCTATACAGTGTGTCCAATAAGAGTCTGTACAGGAGTGTGTGTGTGTCTATACAGTGTGTCCAATAAGAGTCTGTACAGGAGTGTGTGTCTATACAGTGTGTCCAGTAAGAGTCTGTACAGGAGTGTGTGTGTGTGACTATACAGTGTGTCCAGTAAGAGTCTGTACAGGAGTGTGTGTGTGTCTATACAGTGTGTCCAATAAGAGTCTGTACAGGAGTGTGTCTATACAGTGTGTCCAGTAAGAGTCTGTACAGGAGTGTGTGTGTCTCTACAGTGTGTCCAATAAGAGTCTGTACAGGAGTGTGTGTGTGTCTATACAGTGTGTCCAGTAAGAGTCTGTACAGGAGTGTGTCTATACAGTGTGTCCAGTAAGAGTCTGTACAGGAGTGTGTGTGTCTCTACAGTGTGTCCAATAAGAGTCTGTACAGGAGTGTGTGTGTGTCTATACAGTGTGTCCAATAAGAGTCTGTACAGGAGTGTGTGTGTGTGTCTATACAGTGTGTCCAGTAAGAGTCTGTACAGGAGTGTGTGTGTCTATACAGTGTGTCCAGTAAGAGTCTGTACAGGAGTGTGTGTGTGTCTATACAGTGCGTCCAATAAGAGTCTGTACAGGAGTGTGTGTGTGTCAATACAGTGTGTCCAGTAAGAGTCTGTACAGGAGTGTGTGTGTGTGACTATACAGTGTGTCCAGTAAGAGTCTGTACAGGAGTGTGTGTGTGTCTATACAGTGTGTCCAATAAGAGTCTGTACAGGTGTGTGTGTGTGTCTATACAGTGTGTCCAGTAAGAGTCTGTACAGGAGTGTGTGTGTGTCTATACAGTGTGTCCAGTAAGAGTCTGTACAGGAGTGTGTGTGTCTATACAGTGTGTCCAATAAGAGTCTGTACAGGAGTGTGTGTGTCTATACAGTGTGTCCAATAAGAGTCTGTACAGGAGTGTGTGTGTCTATACAGTGTGTCCAATAAGAGTCTGTACAGGAGTGTGTGTGTCTATACAGTGTGTCCAATAAGAGTCTGTACAGGAGTGTGTGTGTCTATACAGTGTGTCCAGTAAGAGTCTGTACAGGAGTGTGTGTGTGTGACTATACAGTGTGTCCAGTAAGAGTCTGTACAGGAGTGTGTGTGTGTCTATACAGTGTGTCCAATAAGAGTCTGTACAGGTGTGTGTGTGTCTATACAGTGTGTCCAGTAAGAGTCTGTACAGGTGTGTATCTATACAAGGTAGTGGATTATTGTAATCGTGCTGTCCTGGACTGGTCTGTAGAAGACAGTACTACACTGGATTGGTTTTAGTGAGCAGTCTTGGACTGTCCTGGCCTGCAGTGTTCAGTACTGCCCTGCAGTGTTCAGGACTGTCCTGGCCTGCAGTGGTCAGTACTGGCCTGTACTGGCCTGCAGTGTTCAGGACTGTCCTGACCTGCATTGGTCAGTACTGGCCTGTACTAGCCTGCAGTGGTCAGTACTGGCCTGCAGTGTTCAGGACTGTCCTGGCCTGCAGTGGTCAGTCCCGGCCTGCAGTGATCAGTACTAGCCTGCAGTGCTCAGGACTGGCCTGCAGTGTTCAGGACTGTCCTGGCCTGCAGTGGTCAGTGCCGGCCTGCAGTGATCAGTACTAGCCCGCAGTGCTCAGGACTGGCCTGCAGTGTTCAGGATTGTCCTGGCCTGCAGTGGTCAGTGCCGGCCTGCAGTGCTCAGTACTAGCCTGCAGTGTTCAGGACTGTCCTGGCATGCAGTGGACAGTGCCGGCCTGCAGTGATCAGTACTAGCCTGCAGTGCTCAGGACTGGCCTGCAGTGTTCAGGACTGTCCTGGCCTGCAGTGGTCAGTGCCGGCCTGCAGTACTCAGTACTAGCCTGCAGTGTTCAGGACTGTCCTGGCCTGCAGTGGACAGTGCCGGCCTGCAGTGCTCAGTACTAGCCTGCAGTGTTCAGGACTGTCCTGGCCTGCAGTGGTCAGGACTGTCCTAGCTTGCAGTGCTCAGGACTGGCCTGGCCTGCAGTGTTCAGTACTGGACACAGCGGAGGAGGGAGCTGTGCAGAACTTCCCCACAGCTGACCCCCACACAGCAAAGAGGAAGAGAAAGAGGAAGAGGAACAGCCACATTCCTGTAATCACGACGCGCGCTCGCCCGCGGAGCAGACACACGGCTCTGGCCCCGCCCCTGTCCTGCCTGTCCTGCAGCGTTCAGTACTGACCTGGCCTGCAGCGGTCAGTACTGGCCTGCAGTGTTCAGTACTGACCTGGCCTGCAGCGCTCAGTACTGACCTGCAGTGTTCAGTACTGACCTGGTCTGTAGCGTTCAGTACTGGCCTGCAGCATTCAGTACTGACCTGCAGTGTTCAGTACTGACCTGGTCTGTAGCGTTCAGTACTGACCTGGCCTGCTGTGTTCAGTACTGACCTGGCCTGCTGTATTCAGTACTGACCTGCAGCGTTCAGTACTGACCTGGCCTGCAGCGCTCAGTACTGACCTGCAGTGTTCAGTACTGACCTGGTCTGTAGCATTCAGTACTGGCCTGGCCTGCTGTATTCAGTACTGGCCTGCAGCGTTCAGTACTGACCTGGTCTGTAGCGTTCAGTACTGGCCTGCAGCATTCAGTACTGACCTGCAGTGTTCAGTACTGACCTGGTCTGTAGCGTTCAGTACTGACCTGCAGCATTCAGTACTGACCTGCAGTGTTCAGTACTGACCTGGTCTGTAGCGTTCAGTACTGACCTGCAGCATTCAGTACTGACCTGCAGTGTTCAGTACTGACCTGGTCTGTAGCGTTCAGTACTGACACTGCGCTACACACACACAGAGACACAGAGCTACACGCACACACGGACACACAGAGACACTGCGCTACACACACACATGGGGACACAGAGACACTGCGCTACACACACACACGGTGACACAGAGACACTGCGCTACACACGCACGGACACACAGAGACACTGCGCTACACACACACACGGGGACACAGAGACACAGAGCTACACACACACAGACACACAGAGCTACACGCACACATGGACACACAGAGACACAGAGCTACACACGCACACTGGGACACAGAGACACAGAGACACAGACACACTGAGCTACACACACACAGAGACACAGACACGCAAACACACAGAGCTACAGACACACAGACACACAGAGCTACACGCACATACGGACACAGAGACACAGAGCCACAGACACACAGAGCTACAGACACAGGGCTCCAGACACACAGACACAGAGAGATACAGAGCTACACGCACACACGGACACACAGAGACACAGAGCTACAGACACAGGGCTCCAGACACACAGACACAGGGCTCCAGACACACAGACACAGAGAGATACAGAGGTACAGACACAGGGCTCCAGACACACAGACACAGGGCTCCAGACACACAGACACAGAGAGATACAGAGGTACAGACACAGGGCTCCAGACACACAGACACAGAGAGATACAGACACAGGGACACAGAGATCTCCAGACACACGGACACACAGACGCAGATCCGCCGAGCAGCAGCAGTAGCAGCAGCAGCAGGCGGGACAGGGACAGGGCGATCAGAGGAGGGTTAGAGAGCCACACTCACCCTGTGCGTCTCTGCTCATGGCTGTCGGTGAGTGAGGAAGTAATCCTCTCACGAGGAGCAGTGAGATTGAGGAAGTGTGCGAGCAGGGCGTGCGTGCTCGAATGGGTCTGTTTGAGATCATCTGTGTGTCTCAGTGTGTGTGTGTGTGTGTTGGAATGAATTTCAGTGTGCACCTTAATTGGTTATAAATAACAGACACACTGACTGGACACTCCAGTACATGAACACTGCACTGAGAGAGAGAGGGGTTCATACAGACACACTGACTGGACACTCCAGTACATGAACACTGCACTGAGAGAGAGAGGGGTTCATACAGACACACTGACTGGACACTCCAGTACATGAACACTGCACTGAGAGAGAGAGGGGTTCATACAGACACACTGACTGGACACTCCAGTACATGAACACTGCACTGAGAGAGAGAGGGGTTCATACAGACACACTGACTGGACACTCCAGTACATGAACACTGCACTGAGAGAGAGAGGGGTTCACACACACACACTGACTGGACACTCCAGTACATTAACACTGCACTGAGAGAGAGAGGGGTTCATACACACACACTGACTGGAGACTCCAGTACATGAACACTGCACTGAGAGAGAGAGGGGTTCATACACACACACTGACTGGACACTCCAGTACATGAACACTGCACTGAGAGAGAGAGAGAGGGGTTCATACACACACACCGAGAAGAGAGAATGTCATGATCTCTATTATCACTGTGACGTCACCATCTGTGCAGTCCTGACTCCAGAATCTCTGCCTGGCATGTAAGAACAAGTCAACAAGAGCAACAACCACACAACTATCACAGCGACCGACACCGCTGCAGGACGGGCAGCCGGCTCAGATGTCGCCCCCTGGTGGCCACAAGCGCCACTGCAGGCCGAGTCAAGTGCAGCTCACGGTCAGATCAGATCAGAACACTTTATTGACCCTTTACAATCTCTTGCATGAGGAATGTGTCCTCTCCCAGACCCCAGCCTGCTCTCCATGAGACACACAGACAGGGAGAGAGAAGCTGGGGGTCAGAGCGCAGGGTCGGCCATTTATACAGCACCCCTGGAGCAGCTGGGGGTGAAGGGTCTTGCTCAGGGGCCCAACGGAGTAGGATTCCTCTGCCGGCCGCGGGATTCGAACCGGCAACCTCCCAGCCCCAGGCGGCGCTCGCACGGGGAACAGGCCCGTCCGCGCGGGGGGCTCCCAGAGTCAACTCAGGGGAGGTCCGCCCCCCCCTCCTGCGCGGGCGCCCCTGTCTCCGGTGTCCACGTCTGCCCCCCAGCGGGGTGGACAGACGGACACGCGGACAGACGGACTGCCCGGGGGGGGGGGGTTGGGATCCGGGCTGGGCGGAGGTCGGACCTGAGCATAGAGGGACAGACGGGAGACAGAGGACGAAGGAAGGGAAGAAGGAAGGAAGAAAACGACTTCATGTGTTATCGCTGCCCCCTGGTGGACACACTGGGGAACTGCACGCCTCGTCATCGAGGTCCTGACTGATTTTGGATCTCTTGTCTGTGGAGGGGCCAGACAGTGTGTCCAGTCCCGGTCCTGGAGGGGTCAGTGTGTGTGTGTCTGCAGAGTCTCCAGGGGTCTTTAAAGCAGGGCTGTCCAGTCCTGGTCCTGGAGGGGTCAGACAGTGTGTCCAGTCCTGGTCCTGGAGGGGTCAGTGTGTGTGTGTCTGCAGAGTCTCCAGGGGTCTTTAAAGCAGGGCTGTCCAGTCCTGGTCCTGGAGGGGTCAGTGTGTGTGTCTGCAGAGTCTCCAGGGGTCTTTAAAGCAGGGCTGTCCAGTCCTGGTCCTGGAGGGGTCAGTGTGTGTGTCTGCAGAGTCTCCAGGGGTCTTTAAAGCAGGGCTGTCCAGTCCTGGTCCTGGAGGGGTCAGTGTGTGTGTCTGCAGAGTCTCCAGGGGTCTTTAAAGCAGGGCTGTCCAGTCCTGGTCCTGGAGGGGTCAGTGTGTGTGTGTCTGCAGAGTCTCCAGGGGTCTTTAAAGCAGGGCTGTCCAGTCCTGGTCCTGGAGGGGTCAGTGTGTGTGTCTGCAGAGTCTCCAGGGGTCTTTAAAGCAGGGCTGTCCAGTCCTGGTCCTGGAGGGGTCAGTGTGTGTGTGTGTCTGCAGAGTCTCCAGGGGTCTTTAAAGCAGGGCTGTCCAGTCCTGGTCCTGGAGGGGCCAGTCAGTGTGTCCAGTCCTGGTCCTGGAGGGGCCAGTCAGTGTGTCCAGTCCTGGTCCTGGAAGGGCCAGTCAGGGTGTCCAGTCCTGGTCCTGGAGGGGCCAGTTAGTGTGTCCAGTCCTGGTCCTGGAGGGGCCAGTCAGTGTGTCCAGTCCTGGTCCTGGAGGGGCCAGTCAGTGTGTCCAGTCCTGGTCCTGGAGTGTGTGTCTGCAGCGGTCTGTGTGGGTCCTGATGCCCCAGTATAGTGACGGGGGACACTGGACTGTAAACAGGCGCCGTCCTTCGGATGAGACGTCAAACCGAGGTCCTGACTCTCTGTGCTCATTAACAATCCCGGGGTGTCTCTCGAGAAGAGTAGGGGTGTCACCTCAGTGTCCTGGCCAAATACCCCCCCCTGGTCTTTACCCATCATGGCCTCCTAATAACCCCCCCTCTCTGAACTGGCTCCATCCCTCTGAGAGCTGCTGTGTGTGGCGCATCATGCAGGTGGGGGTACACACTGGTGGGGTGGGGGAGGGGATCCCCATTACTGTACAGAGCTCGGAGGGGAGGGTCCAGAGAAGAGCTGCAGACGGGTGAGGAACGACGAGTGTGGAGCTGTCCAGAGTGCTGAACTGAGTTCCTGTGAGTCTTCCTCCTCAGTGTGGTCTGAGACCGAGGGCCAATCTGGATCAGAGACCCGGTGCAGCTCTCTCTTAAAAACGTCTGTGAGAACTCTGCCCGTTCTCAGGACATGCTTCCTGAGGTCAGGCTATCAGTGTGCCTGGGCGCTGAATTCTCACCTCAGTCTCTATTCACGGACGCACTAATGATCGTTCCCAGACCACACCGGATGCGTCTGCTTATAGACACGCGCGCACGCCGGGTGTGCTTTCAGAGCAGGGCAGCGAGACTCCTGCTACAGTATGATTTCAGGCAGGCAGTGACTGTGTGTCAGAGCGAGAGAGAGAGAAACAGAGAGAGAGAGAGAGAGAGAGAGAGAGAGAGAGAGAGAGAGAGGGATCAAAACTGAAGTTCTGTTCTCATTCCTCCCTGACTCATAAAGAAGATCAGGACTGCAGGACCAGGACTGGACACACACACACACACACTGACCCCTCCAGGACCAGCAGGGTGAGAGCGCCCCCCGCTGGCCCCACTGACACCTCTCCCAGCAGCAGTCTTAGTTTTTCCCCCAGGAGTCTCCCCTCCAGGTACTGGCCAGGCTCACACCTGCTGGGCTCCAGGGGAAGGGCGATGGAGCTGCTGGGTGACTCCATCTCTGTAACGCTGGTGTGCGTTCAGTAACCCTGTGCAGCACACGTGTTCGGTGTGACACAACACCCACAGCGCTGCTGTTCGCCCTGCACTGTTACCCTCTGCAGTCAACCTCTCCTTTGTAACCCCTGCCTGTAGAGGCAGCTTTTAAACACAGACCTGCATCTATTCAACTAGAATAATAACACTTTTAGAAGAAACGTACAAAAAGTGATCTTAAAAGAGAAGGGAGCAGAGTTGAGCCCCTTCACACCGAGTTTAAAAACCACCCAGCAGTGTAAGGGAAATCACGTCACAGCTCTCAGAATAAGACACCGACTCTCACACACCCTGAGGCGCTGTGCTTGTCCTGGAGAGATACAGAGCAGAGAGTGATCACAGGGACAGGGTGAGAATGAGTGTGGACACTGAGAGAGGACTGCTGCTGGTGCTGCTACTCAACACTGCTCACCTCAGCGCAGGTAAGAGCCTCCCTCCTGCGTGAGAACCGGCGCTGACAGAATGAGGAACCGGTGTGCAGCAGCTCGGCGCAGGAAGCGTTATTTGAAGTCCTGTCCCCAGCGTGGGCAGCGATCGATGTGAGCAGTTCAGTACCAGACTCGAGAGGTGCTGAACATTATTATTTTACTGGCTAATTCGTCATTGCAACTGTGGAGGAACATGAGCTGACAATCTCTGTGGTACAGACAGTCAGAAGCTGTAGTCTGCTGGTAAAGATTGTGATGCTGTATCTCAGCTCATCAAACAGCAGGTCTTGTCATAGAACAGTGTGTTTCATGAAGCTCCCTGTTTTGGAAAGAGTTGAGGATAAAGAGAAAATCCCCTCGGAGTACAGTACTTGAACGTGTATTATTTTTATAGAGCTTGGTATTCAATAGAGACCTGTACGACCAGAATGACTCACTGTACCATTTCTCTTTTAATGGGTCTTTTCACAAATCTTTTCCCCCAGGTGACACTGTGTTTTTCTTCACTGTGGGAGGGAGTGTCACTCTGCCCTGTAGAGGAGTGAACAGGACAGACTGTTCCACAACTACATGGCTCTTCAGCTCCATATCTCAGAGAGCAGCTGTTGAACTGGTGAATCTTGGAAAGATCAGAGACCAGAAGCCAGGGAGAGTGAGTCTGGGGTCTGACTGCTCTCTGCACGTCCACACTCTCAGCACACAGGATGCTGGACTGTACTCCTGTCAGCAGTTTGTCAAGGGACAGAAACAAGGAGAGGATTCTCATGTCTATCTGTCCCTCCTCACCAGTAAGTCTCTGTCAGTTTCATACCGCCGAATCTCAAAAGTATTTGTACTATAGTTCCAGGTTTTGTGTCTTTGAAAACAAAATTCTACTGGTTACCCAGCGTCCAGAGAGCATTAACACACAATCAGACACTTTCCGAGAAGTAAAATAAGTCAGTATGAGAAGACTCTTTGGACAGTGGGTCAGTGGACAGGAGCAAGGAGAGAGCCTGTACAATCTGTACTCTCTGGCTCTTCTGCACAGTAATTTACTGCCAGTGTCTCTGCTGGGAAATGATCAGAAACTGTGAACTATCCTGAAAACATCAGTGGAGCCAGTGAAGCACGAGCTTCATTACTGTGTCTTTTTAACAGGGATATGACAAACTCTGACACAGGGGAGCAGAGACTTCTCAGCCTGCCAGTGTGCCAGTGTCTCAGTGCACTGTGTTTGCTACAAACATATTTAAACAAATAGCAGTTCATTCTTATTTTAAAACTCCTCTTACAGAGAATGCGTTCAGTAAACACACAGACAGTGCAGGAATTCCTGGTGGTGTGTCTTTGTACCGAGGCGTGTGCTATCGGTGACACAACAAGACAGTCAGTCCGCAAACTGGGACAGTTCACACACACACCAGCAAAGGGGCAAAACTCAAAACCACGGAGAGTTTTTCAAGTTTTTATCTCTAAAGCCCTTTTCTGTTCCTCTGAGTTGTTTTTTAGTAAGAATTTAAGTCACCAAAAGTTGCCATATTTGCCAGAGAACCAGCTCTGTCCTCTCTGCTCAGCCCTGAGTCAGTCCTGCTCTGTGACCTGTGATCTCGTCTCTCTCTTTCCCAGTTCAAGTCTCTCCAGGGGCAGAGCTGAGGACCGGCGGCACTGTGACTCTGCACTGTCTCCTGGACACTAACTGGAGTCCTGAACACTGTCCCTCACCTCTACACTCTTATACAGTGAGCTGGGTGACTGAGACAGGAGCTGAGCTGCAGGGAGACAGATACCAGATCAGCTCCTCTCTCTGCAGCTCCAATCTGACTGTGAGGCTGCAGCCCTCAGACCACAGCAGGCAGTGGAGATGTGATGTAACACAGGAGCGAGCAGTGAAGTTCACACACAGATACTCCACTCTGCTCACAGGTACAGTCTGCTGCTGGTGCTTGTCTGTCTGTTCCTCTGTGTGACTGTGAGGCTGCAGCCCTCAGACCACAGCAGGCAGTGGAGATGTGATGTAACACAGGAGCGAGCAGTGAAGTTCACACACAGATACTCCACTCTGCTCACAGGTACAGATTGTATGACTCCTGGACAGAGTGCAGAAATAACTATTTAATTCTTGTTAGCATACAACAAAATGTGCCAAAATGAGTTGCCAAAATTGTTGATTTCTAAATTGCAGAATACAAGACGTATTAAAGATAACAACACCGTCAATCATTTAACAATTAACATTGTGTTCCTGTGGTATAGTAAGGGATTCACAAAGAATTCACTTACTGTACCTCTAAAACACAATACAGGTCTGCTGTCATTTTGCACACTGCAGACCAATCGTAGCCCTTAATCCTCTGCTGGAGAAACAGATTTCCTTCAGTCCCTGAGAGTGAGCCTGTCTCGTACCAGAGCACACTGACACAAGGACAACGATGTGTGCGTTGCCTTGAGGGGGGTGCAGGAACGGGGGCTTCATTCTCAAGTGCTGGAGGACACACAGCAGGGTTTAGACTCTAGGACAGTTTGACAAGCACACACCATCAAGAGAAAAGAGTCTGTTCTGTGTGGTTCTCACTACACCTGTGTTTCTTCACAGGCAAAGCAACTGTAGCGACTGAATCAACTTCTACAACAACTCCAACCACAACTCCTACAACAATTCCAGCCACATCTCCTACAACAACTCCAACCTCAACTTCTAGAACAACTCCAACCACAACTCCAGGAAAAACTCCATCTACAGTAGGTAATGACCCCTCATTCTTTATCCCAGACAGAGGACAGCTCTGAATGCTCTGATTCATTAGTCTTATCTGTGCTCTATTATATCACCTGTAGTCGAGCTGGCACTGAGACTGACCACTTTCCTCATTGTCCTGATCATCCCTCTGGTCATTGGAGTCACTATCTATACCAAGAGGAGGAACAGCAAACTCACAGGCAAGTAACAGAGCAGTGGAGTCAGTCTAGAGCAGGTCTGTCCACAGGCTGTAAACTCCAGTAACAGAGCAGTTGAGTCGGGCTAGAGCAGGCCTGTCCACAGGCTGTAAACTCTAGTAACGGAGCAGTGGAGTCAGTCTAGAGCAGGTCTGTCCACAGGCTGTAAACTCCAGTAACAGAGCAGTGGAGTCAGTCTAGAGCAGGTCTGTCCACAGGCTGTAAACTCCAGTAATGGAGCAGTGGAGTCAGTCTAGAGCAGGTCTGTCCACAGGCTGTAAACTCCAGTAAGAGAGCAGTGGAGTCAGTCTAGAGCAGGTCTGTTCACAGGCTGTAAACTCCAGTAACGGAGCAGTGGAGTCAGTCTAGAGCAGGTCCGTCCACAGGCTGTAAACTCCAGTAACGGAGCAGTGGAGTCAGTCTAGAGCAGGTCCGTCCACAGGCTGTAAACTCCAGTAACGGAGCAGTGGAGTCAGTCTAGAGCAGGTCCGTCCACAGGCTGTAAACTCCAGTAACGGAGCAGTGGAGTCAGTCTAGAGCAGGTCCGTCCACAGGCTGTAAACTCCAGTAACGGAGCAGTGGAATCGGTCTAGAGCAGGTCTGTTCACAGGCTGTAAACTCCAGTAACAGAGCAAATTGTGCTTGAAATTCTCACCAGGGACTCTCAGTCTCAGTCCATCAGCTTCAGTTTGTCAGGTGATGGTGATCCTCCTGCTGACTACAGTCTGATCTGATTCTCCCTACAGAAGACTCGTCTCCTGAGGTGGAACTGGAGGTCCGGTCCTGACTGTGACAAACGAAGAGAAAGGATGTTAGAGGCCTGTGTTCCCTCTGAGCTGAGCTGAATTCCTGTCAAGTGCATTTTAAATAGCAATATGTAAACTAAAATATGAAGTCAGCTCAGGCAGTGTTGTGACACCTTATTCTTCTCTTGGACACTAGGGGGCACTAGGTGACTCATCAGTCAGATACCAGTGAACAGCAGACAGTATCAGTGACCCCTCAGTGTCTTTAACTAGACTGTGTTCAGACTCGGAGTCTCATGAAGGGATGTTCAGGTGGGAGGTCTGAGCCCTGTGTTTTCACTTGAATTCCGGGCTGGGTCTCTGCTCTGTTCACACTCTGATTAAACCACGACCTTGACCAGGACCGTGTGTCAGCTGGTGTCACTTGGTCAGGCTGTAGCTGTGGATGTATACTGTCTCCCCCAGCCCTCATACTGCAGCAGGGCCCAAGGACACACACAGCTAGTTAACCCCGAGTCACAGTGTCTGCACACACACACACAAACAGCCTCTCTGCCCTCCTCTCCAGGGGGAGTAGATACTGCAGTGGTTTCTGCAGCTCTTAAATCAGACTTCCGGTGAGGAGTGACAGAGATCTTCAATTATAAAGACAGAGGTCAGTGTCACAGGAGACATGCTGACCCCTCACATGTTTAGATAGACCGACCACAGGAAGCAGGAACTGACAGTGATCTCACAGCGGAGAGCGTTTTCAAGGGCTGGAACGTCTGAACAGACGAGGAGAGACAGAGGTCCGATGTCTGTGTGAAGACAGGACTTGAGGGGCTCCCTGATACAGATCGGAGTCGGGGCTGGGAGCAGAGAGGAGCTGTCACACCCCCACAGCTCAGCCCTGTGAGCAGCAGCACTGGAACTCAGGAAACAGAGTGATGTTAAAACAATAAAGGTCTGTTTGATCTCCCTCCCCTTCCTGTGGGTTCGATGTGCCCGGTGCTGTAGTGAGTGTGAACAGGTAGAGGCTGTTGTGCTGGCAGGAATACAAGCTTTCTGTCGCTGTTTCACAGTCTGTCAAGAGGAGCTCTGGGAGAGTGGTGTCCCTGTGGCTCAGGATCTGCGCCTGTGGCTGGGAGGTTGCCGGTTCGAATCCCGCGGCCGGCAGAGGAATCCTACTCCGTTGGGCCCCTGAGGGAGGCCCTTCACCCCCACTGCTCCAGGGGCGCTGTACAATGGCTGACCCTGCGCTCTGACCCCCAGCTTCTCTCCCTGTCTGGGTGTCTCATGGAGAGCAGGCTGGGCTCTGTGAAAAGACACGTTCCTCATGCAAGACATTGTACAGGGTCAATAAAGTGATCTGATCTCTCTCTTCCATCCTCAGACTCTGAGACAAACTCTCTGACTCTCTTCAAATCCAAACTCAAAACCTTTCCCACCTGTTGCACCAGGGCCTGTGTCTGATCGCCCTTCACCCAACCTCTATAAACCTGGGGGCTCTTGGTTGATTTTTTCTCGTACTTTTTCTGCACAGCGTCCTGCTCTTTGGAAAGGTGCTTCAGCGATGAGAGACATCACTGTTATTAAAGGGTATTTATAGACACAGGATGTGTGCAGACTGGTCACAGGGCCACTGAAGTCGTTTCCTGTGGGTTCAGCTCCTCACCGACTCTCACAGGACGGACAGAAACAGAAACAGGTTAAATGCCCCAAACTCCACAAACACTGTCTCCTCAGAGCTCCTGGGCTCCCAGCGGGGCCCGGCGGCCCGAGAGCCTGGTTCTGCTGGTCCAGCTCAGGGGGAGAAGTGTCTCTCAGCAGCTCTGGACAGCAGCCCTGCTCCCTCTCCTCACCAGCAGAGTCCTTCCCAGTGACCCGCCAGCAGGACCAGAGACAAGAGGGGACGAGGGGCTGAAACACTCCCTGTCGCCCGTCTCCCCGGGGAAGAGGCTGGACAAGACCCTGGATCAGTCAGACAGCAGCAACAGGAGGAGCGAGACGGGCCTGGATTCCACACCCTGGAGAGAGGAGAGAGAATTCGTCTGGTTTCTTTGTGGAAATGAAGCCCAGAGACTGTCTTCAGCTCAGCTGGAGCTGTTGTACCTGGAGGTGTACAGAACCTCTTGCTGCTGTATTTCAGACACACTGGCTCTTTCCCAGGGGAATAAACTGTGTTCAGTCACTGTTTCAGTGGTTGCTGTGCTCAGTTGACTGTCTCAAGTGAGATGATGCTTATTGATGGTGTGTACAGTGACTGTATCTCAGTGGATACGTGTTTAGTGACCCTGTGTCTCAGTGCTGATGGTGTTCAATGACTCTGTGTCTCAGTAGAGATGTGTTCAGTGACTGTGTCTCAGTAGAGATGTGTTCCCTGACTCTGTGTCCCAGTGCTGATGGCCTGTGTGCAGTGACTCTGTGTCTCAGTGCTGATAGTGTTTAGTGACTCTGTGTCTCAGTACTGATGGTGTTCAGTGATTCTGTGTCCCAGTGCTGACAGTGATCAGTCAGTGACTCTGAGATTCAGTGGTGAACGTGATCACTAATCTCAGTAAAAGACCAGCGACAATGAACCTATTAACCAAGTGTGAGATAGAGGCTGGGTGTGTAGAACACGGAAGTGTGCCGTCTTTACCATATTTGTCTGAAAATGCTTCACACTCAATTTAAAAAAACTCAGGCCCAGCAGTGTAACGGAAATTGCGTCACAGCTCTCAGTATAAGACACTGACTCTCACGCCCTGAGGCGCTGTGCTTGTCCTGGAGAGATACAGAGCAGAGAGTGATCACAGGGACAGGGTGAGAATGAGTGTGGACACTGAGAGAGGACTGCTGCTGGTGCTGCTACTCAACACTGCTCACCTCAACACAGGTAAGAGCCTCCCTCCTCAACACACTGCACCTCATAGGACAGGTACAAGACACACACTGCAGTCTGATCGTCAGTGTGATTCAGCAGATCAGACAGAGAGAAGACACACACTGCAGTCTGATCGTCAGTGTGATTCAGTAGATCAGACAGAGAGAAGACACACACTGCAGTCTGATCATCAGTGTGATTCAGTAGATCAGACAGAGAGAAGACACACACTGCAGTCTGATCATCAGTGTGATTCAGTAGATCAGACAGAGAGAAGACACACACTGCAGTCTGATCGTCAGTGTGATTCAGTAGATCAGACAGAGAAAAGACACACACTGCAGTCTGATCGTCAGTGTGATTCAGTAGATCAGACAGAGAGAAGACACACACTGCAGTCTGATCGTCAGTGTGATTCAGTAGATCAGACAGAGAGAAGACACACACTGCAGTCTGATCGTCAGTGTGATTCAGTAGATCAGACAGAGAGAAGACACACACTGCAGTCTGATCGTCAGTGTGATTCAGTAGATCAGACAGAGAGAAGACACACTGCAGTCTGATCGTCAGTGTGATTCAGTAGATCAGACAGAGAGAAGACACACACTGCAGTGTGATCGTCAGTGTGATTCAGTAGATCAGACAGAGAGAAGACACACACTGCAGTGTGATCGTCAGTGTGATTCAGTAGATCAGACAGAGAGAAGACACACAGTGCAGTCTGATCGTCAGTGTGATTCAGTAGATCAGACAGAGAGAAGACACACAGTGCAGTCTGATCGTCAGTGTGATTCAGTAGATCAGACAGAGAGGAGACACACTGCAGTCTGATCGTCAGTGTGATTCAGTAGATCAGACAGAGAGGAGACACACACTGCAGTCTGATCGTCAGTGTGATTCAGTAGATCAGACAGAGAGGAGACACACACTGCAGTGTGATCGTCAGTGTGATTCAGTAGATCAGACAGAGAGGAGACACACACTGCAGTCTGATCATCAGTGTGATTCAGTAGATCAGACAGAGCTTAATTGACCCTAATTAATTCTTAGGGATCTGAGTGGCAGGGAAGTGAGCCCCACAGTTACTGACCACAGACTGTGTCAGTTTCTCACACTAACACATTATTGAGAATTTAATTATTTAATTTTCTTCCCCCAGGTGACACTGTGTTTTTCTCCACTGTGGGAGGGAGTGTCACTCTGCCCTGTAGAGGAGTGAACAGGACAGACTGTTCCACAACTACATGGGTCTTCGTGTCCAGACCTGAGAGAACAGCTGTTGAACTGGTTACTCTGGGGATGATCAGAGACCAGAAGCCAGGGAGAGTGAGTCTGGGGTCTGACTGCTCTCTGCACGTCCACACTCTCAGCACACAGGACACTGGACTGTACACCTGTCAGCAGTATGTCAATGACCAGCAGCAAGGACAGGATTCTCCTGTCTATCTGTCCCTCCTCACCAGTAAGTCTCTGTCAGTTTCATACCGCCAATCTCAAATACATTTCTGATCATTCAAATAGGTTTTGTGTTTCTGAAGCAGAATTTTAATGGTTACACAGCCAACACATGAGTTAAAAAAACAGTTGGATCATAATGTAATAAAATTATTCTCTTGCACTGAAACCCCTTCTAACTTAAAATCCCCGAATTCGTGAGAGCTCTCAATGGAAACCAAAACAAACCTATAAAAGGTCACCTCTGTCTAAGATAACACAGGTATAAAAAATGAGCTTCACTTTTAGATCACATTAGCAAGATAATCTGTGAATTACTGCAGTACTCTGCACTGCTTCAGACAAGACATGGAAATCACACTGATAAAGGATCTGTAACTTGGAGTATCTGTGCAACACTGTCTTTAAACTGGTGCTCACTGACTGCACTGTTCCCTGATACTACACTACCAGCAAACTGACTATTCTCACTCACTCTGAACATGGAAGCCTGTGCTCAGTTTGTTGGGCCCTCCAGATAGGGGTGGTCTGTAAACTCTGCACTAAGTGCTACTGTGTGCTGAGGTGGAGAACACTGTGCCGTAGGACAGATGTCTGCAGAAGAGGCTCTCAGTCCTTCCTGTGCTCCTCAGGGGCCAACTGCTCTGTCCTCTCTGCTCAGCCCTGAGTCAGTCCTACTCTGACCTGTGATCTCGTCTCTCTGTTTCCCAGTTCAAGTCTCTCCAGGGGCAGAGCTGAGGACCGGCAGCACTGTGACTCTGCACTGTCTCCTGGACACTTACTGGGGTCCTGCACGCTGTCTCTCATACCTACAAGCATCAATTAAAGTGAGCTGGGTGACTGAGACAGGAGCTGAGCTGCAGGGAGACAGATACCAGATCAGCTCCTCTCCCTGCATCTCCACACTGACTGTGAGACTGCAGCCCTCAGACCACAGCAGGCAGTGGAGATGTGATGTAACACAGGAGCGAGCAGTGAAGTTCACACACAGATACTCCACTCTGCTCACAGGTACAGATTGTATGACTCCTGGCCAGGGTACAGAATTAACTTCTCAATTCTCAATGTCACAGGTGTTTTCTTCTCTCAATGGGCAATGAGATCCTTCATTCATACAGTCAAACCAACCTTTGGTTTCTACAGCACAGAGCACAACAAGTACTTACTGTATTATCACCTCGACTCTTAAAGTAAGATCCCAATTAAGAAGAATTAACAACCGGTAATTCACCCATAATTAATTTACAGTATGTCTACGAGACAATGACAGTCTGCTGTCATTTTGCACACCTATCGTAGCCCTTAATCTTCTGCTGGAGAAACAGATTTCCTTCAGTCCCTGAGAGTGAGCCTGTCTCGTACCAGAGCACACTGACACGAGGACAACGATGTGGGCGTTGCCTTGAGAGGGGTGCAGGAACGGGGGCTTCATTCTCAAGTGCTGGAGGACACACAGCAGGGTTTAGACTCTAGGACAGTTTGACAAGCACACACCATCAAGAGAAAAGAGTCTGTTCTGTGTGGTTCTCACTACACCTGTGTTTCTTCACAGGCAAAGCAACTGTGACGACTGAATCAACTTCTGCATCAACCCCAACCACAACTCCTACATCAACTCCAACCTCAACCCCTACATCAACTCCAACCTCGACTCCTACATCAACTCCAACCTCAACCCCTACATCAACTCCAACCTCAACTCCAACCTCGACTATGACAACCTCCTCTCCCAGAGTCTCCAATCCAGCACCTCAAACCTCGACTCCTCCTGCAGCTCCCCTCACACCAGGTACTGATCTCTCTCTGGACCCTCGGGGGTCCCGGCAGATCCCTGTGGACCAGGGGGCTCCGTGTCCGAGCGGCGCTCTGCCCACTCAGGACCCAGCACGGTCCACAGTCCACAGTGAGGGGCTGTGACAGGGAGATCACAGCCGGAAACACCTGGCAGGCCGCGTCTCTCCCAGTCTGAGGGGGAGCGCTTCTTCCTGCTGGTTGAAACTGCAGACAGCCTCTCCACAGGACACTGCTGTGATGCTCTGTTGTCTGGAGGGAGGAGCTGTCAGCTGTCAGCAGGGCTGGACCAGGAGAAGTGTCTTTAAACACGGACAGAGTGACCTGTCGCTGCTCTTACACTCCAGGGCTGAGTTTCCACAGGCTGACTGCAGCTCAGTGACCAAATCTGCAGGTTCGCTCCTGGAGTCAGACTGGGAGGTCATTACCGGCAGGAAATGTGCACTGCACTGTAACTGTCTGTCCATCCTCCTCTCCTCCTCCAGTCTCTCTCTCACTGTCTGCCCATCCTCTCCTCCCCCTGTCTCTCTCACTTTGTCCATCCTTCTCTCCCCCTCCAGTCTCTCTCACTGTCTGCCCATCCTCTCCTCCCCCAGTCTCTCTCACTCTGTCCATCCTTCTCTCCCCCTCCAGTCTCTCTCACTGTCTGCCCATCCTCTCCTCCCCCTGTCTCTCTCACTCTGTCCATCCTCTCCTCCCACTCCAGTCTCTCTCACTGTCTGTCCATCCTGCTCTCCTCCCCCAGTCTCCCGGACGATGCTCATTCTCATCCCTGTTGCCGTGGTGATGGCGGGAGCTGGGGTCTGTGTGCTGGTCCTCAGAGCCCGGAGGCGAGCAGGTGAGACAACTCAGCTCAGGGTCGTGACCCCCAGCCAGTGGGCGTGTGTGTGTGTGTGTGTGTGTGTGTGTATGATTGCGTACAGGTGTGTGTGAGTGTGAGTGTGTATACGTGCGTACAGGTGTGTGTGAGTGAGAGTGTGTTTGAGTGTGTGAGTGTGACAGTGTGACTGTGTTTGGCCACATCAGTGTTTTCCCTGTGATACACTGGCATCCTGCCCAGCCTGTACCCCCTGTGCCCTCTGTCTGCCGTGTCCATCTCTGAACCCCCACACCCCTCTCTAAGAGCAGAGCCGCACCTGAGGACGAGTCTGCCCTGCCGCAGTGCCCAGCCTGTACCCCCTGTGCCCTCTGTCTGCCGTCCCTGTGCCCTCTGTCTGCCGTGTCCATCTCTGAACCCCCACACCCCTCTCTAAGAGCAGAGCCGCACCTGAGGACGAGTCTGCCCTGCCCAGTGCCCAGCCTGTACCCCCTGTGCCCTCTGTCTGCCCCGTCCAGCTCTGAACCCCCACACCCCTCTCTAAGAGCAGAGCCGCACCTGAGGAGGAGTCTGCCCTGCGCAGTGCCCAGCCTGTACCCCCTGTGCCCTCTGTCTGCCCTGTCCGTCTCTGAACCCCCACACCCCTCTCTAAGAGCAGAGCCGCACCTGAGGACGAGTCTGCCCTGCCCAGTGCCCAGCCTGTACCCCCTGTGCCCTCTGTCTGCCCCGTCCAGCTCTGAACCCCCACACCCCTCTCTAAGAGCAGAGCCGCACCTGAGGACGAGTCTGCCCTGCCCAGTGCCCAGCCTGTACCCCCTGTGCCCTCTGTCTGCCCCGTCCAGCTCTGAACCCCCACACCCCTCTCTAAGAGCAGAGCCGCACCTGAGGACGAGTCTGCCCTGCGCAGTGCCCAGCCTGTACCCCCTGTGCCCTCTGTCTGCCCTGTCCGTCTCTGAACCCCCACACCCCTCTCTAAGAGCAGAGCCGTACCTGAGGACGAGTCTGCCCTGCCCAGTGCCCAGCCTGTACCCCCTGTGCCCTCTGTCTGCCCCCTCCAGCTCTGAACCCCCACACCCCTCTCTAAGAGCAGAGCCGCACCTGAGGACGAGTCTGCCCTGCCGCAGTGCCCAGCCTGTACCCCCTGTGCCCTCTGTCTGCCCTGTCCGTCTCTGAACCCCCACACCCCTCTCTAAGAGCAGAGCCGCACCCGAGGACGAGTCTGCCCTGCGCAGTGCCCAGCCTGTACCCCCTGTGCCCTCTGTCTGCCCTGTCCGTCTCTGAACCCCCACACCCCTCTCTAAGAGCAGAGCCGCACCCGAGGACGAGTCTGCCCTGCCCAGTGCCCAGCCTGTACCCCCTGTGCCCTCTGTCTGCCCCCTCCAGCTCTGAACCCCCACACCCCTCTCTAAGAGCAGAGCCGCACCTGAGGACGAGTCTGCCCTGCCCAGTGCCCAGCCTGTACCCCCTGTGCCCTCTGTCTGCCCCGTCCAGCTCTGACGCCCCCACACCCCTCTCTGAGAGCAGAGCCGCACCTGAGGACGAGTCTGCCCTGCCCAGTGCCCAGCCTGTACCCCCTGTGCCCTCTGTCTGCCCCGTCCAGCTCTGACGCCCCCACACCCCTCTCTGAGAGCAGAGCCGCACCTGAGGACGAGTCTGCCCTGCCCAGTGCCCAGCCTGTACCCCCTGTGCCCTCTGTCTGCCCTGTCCGTCTCTGAACCCCCACACCCCTCTCTAAGATCAGAGCCGCACCTGAGGACGAGTCTGCCCTGCCCAGTGCCCAGCCTGTACCCCCTGTGCCCTCTGTCTGCCCCATCCGTCTCTGAACCCCCACACCCCTCTCCAAGAGCAGAGCCGCACCTGAGGACGAGTCTGCCCTGCCCAGTGCCCAGCCTGTACCCCCTGTGCCCTCTGTCTGCCCCGTCCAGCTCTGAACCCCCACACCCCTCTCTGAGAGCAGAGCCGGACCTGAGGACGAGTCTGCCCTGCCCAGTGCCCAGCCTGTACCCCCTGTGCCCTCTGTCTGCCCCATCCGTCTCTGAACCCCCACACCCCTCTCCAAGAGCAGAGCCGCACCTGAGGACGAGTCTGCCCTGCCCAGTGCCCAGCCTGTACCCCCTGTGCCCTCTGTCTGCCCCGTCCAGCTCTGAACCCCCACACCCCTCTCTGAGAGCAGAGCCACACCTGAGGACGAGTCTGCCCTGCCCAGTGCCCAGCCTGTACCCCCTGTGCCCTCTTTTTGCCCCGACGGTCTCTGACGCCCCCACACCCCTCTCTAAGAGCAGAGCCGCACCTGAGGACGAGTCTGCCCTGCCCAGTGCCCAGCCTGTACCCCCTGTGCCCTCTGTCTGCCCCATCCGTCTCTGAACCCCCACACCCCTCTCTAAGAGCAGAGCCGCACCTGAGGACGAGTCTGCCCTGCCGCAGTGCCCAGCCTGTTCCGAAGGGGGCAGCGTGGCGCAGTTCACACCCGGGCCGCGGAGCCCGGCGGCGCTCTCGGCTCTGACCCGACTCGTGTTTTCCAGGCAGCGGGAACGAGGCTGGGAAGGGAGAGGCAGGAGCGGTAAGTAAGACCCCCTCGCCCTCGCGGGACCAGCCCCTCGGACAGGTCTGGCTCAGACACGCCCTGCTGCCCAGCCAGGCCCATCCCCCTCCACCGCCGGGAGAGAGAGCAATATTCCCAGAGCTGCTTTCCCAGCACTGAAAGTACATTCCTTCCTGCTGCCTTCCTAGGATGACACCTGTGAGAGGACCAGGGGCAGGGTCATTCAGAACCGGCATTTCCGGAACGAAACGCTTAATAGACTCGATATAGACCTGAGCAAGATGGCCGCCATCCATAGCTCAGGAGTACCAGCTGACCCGCTGCTGGAAAAGGCCTATGCAAGGAGACACGGGCGAGCTACATCAGGACACAGGATATAAATGACCCTTCCCCCTGGGTCCTCTTACACACTGCTCAGCTGGAAGAAAACGCCCTTTTCCACGAAAGACCGAACCTTTCGCGTTCATCCGCGGAGGTTCAGAAATCGATCTGATAAAAAAACAAAACAAACAGGGCACGGTAGGTTTGGAGGCAGAGTAATTCACGGCCTAGTTCAGGAGGGTGAGGCAGGTGTTTCTCTCGCGCGAAATGGGCAATATCGGTGAACTGTCCTTTCCTGTCTCTCTCTCACAGAGTGACCCCACTGACCTCTCCTACGCCACGGTCAACTTCAGCGCAGCCAGACAGAGAGACCGGGCTCCTGCTGCCCAAAGCACAGAGTACGCCACACTCAGACTGGGCTAGAGGACACAGCCTCTCCACACTGACTCACTGCTAAAGCACACTGCTGCCCAGAGCACAGAGTACGCCACACTCAGACTGCGCCACAGGACACAGCCTCTCCACACTGACTCACTGCTAAAGCACACTGCTGCCCAGAGCACAGAGTACGCCACACTCAGACTGCGCCAGAGGACACAGCCTCTCCACACTGACTCACTGCTAAAGCACACTGCTGCCCAGAGCACAGAGTACGCCACACTCAGACTGCGCCAGAGGACACAGCCTCTCCATACTGACTCACTGCTAAAGCACACTGCTGCCCAGAGCACAGAGTACGCCACAGTCAGACTGGGCCAGAGGACACAGCCTCTCCACACTGACTCACTGCTAAAGCACACTGCTGCCCAGAGCACAGAGTACGCCACAGTCAGACTGCGCCAGAGGACACAGCCTCTCCACACTGACTCACTGCTAAAGCACACTGCTGCCCAGAGCACAGAGTACGCCACACTCAGACTGCGCCAGAGGACACAGCCTCTCCACACTGACTCACTGCTAAAGCACACTGCTGCCCAGAGCACAGAGTACGCCACAGTCAGACTGCGCCAGAGGACACAGCCTCTCCACACTGACTCACTGCTAAAGCACACTGCTGCCCAGAGCACAGAGTACGCCACACTCAGACTGCGCCAGAGGACACAGCCTCTCCACACTGACTCACTTCTAAAGCACACTGCTGCCCAGAGCACAGAGTACGCCACACTCAGACTGCGCCAGAGGACACAGGCTCTCCACACTGACTCACTGCTAAAGCACACTGCTGCCCAGAGCACAGAGTACGCCACACTCAGACTGGGCTAGAGGACACAGCCTCTCCACACTGACTCACTGCTAAAGCACACTGCTGCCCAGAGCACAGAGTACGCCACACTCAGACTGCGCCAGAGGACACAGCCTCTCCACACTGACTCACTGCTAAAGCACACTGCTGCCTAGAGCACAGAGTACGCCACAGTCAGATTGCGCCAGAGGACACAGCCTCTCCACACTGACTCACTGCTAAAGCACACTGCTGCCCAGAGCACAGATTACGCCACACTCAGACTGGGCTAGAGGACACAGCCTCTCCACACTGACTCACTGCTAAAGCACACTGCTGCCCAGAGCACAGAGTACGCCACACTCAGACTGGGCCAGAGGACACAGCCTCTCCACACTGACTCACTGCTAAAGCACACTGCTGCCCAGAGCACAGAGTACGCCACACTCAGACTGCGCCAGAGGACACAGCCTCTCCACACTGACTCACTGCTAAAGCACACTGCTGCCCAGAGCACAGAGTACGCCACACTCAGACTGCGCCAGAGGACACAGCCTCTCCACACTGACTCACTGCTAAAGCACACTGCTGCCCAGAGCACAGAGTACGCCACAGTCAGACTGCGCCAGAGGACACAGGCTCTCCACACTGACTCACTGCTAAAGCACACTGCTGCCCAGAGCACAGAGTACGCCACACTCAGACTGCGCCAGAGGACACAGCCTCTCCACACTGACTCACTGCTAAAGCACACTGCTGCCCAGAGCACAGAGTACGCCACACTCAGACTGCGCCAGAGGACACAGCCTCTCCACACTGACTCACTGCTAAAGCACACTGCTGCCCAGAGCACAGAGTACGCCACAGTCAGACTGCGCCAGAGGACACAGCCTCTCCACACTGACTCACTGCTAAAGCACACTGCTGCCCAGAGCACAGAGTACGCCACACTCAGACTGCGCCAGAGGACACAGCCTCTCCACACTGACTCACTTCTAAAGCACACTGCTGCCCAGAGCACAGAGTACGCCACACTCAGACTGCGCCAGAGGACACAGGCTCTCCACACTGACTCACTGCTAAAGCACACTGCTGCCCAGAGCACAGAGTACGCCACACTCAGACTGGGCTAGAGGACACAGCCTCTCCACACTGACTCACTGCTAAAGCACACTGCTGCCCAGAGCACAGAGTACGCCACACTCAGACTGCGCCAGAGGACACAGCCTCTCCACACTGACTCACTGCTAAAGCACACTGCTGCCTAGAGCACAGAGTACGCCACAGTCAGATTGCGCCAGAGGACACAGCCTCTCCACACTGACTCACTGCTAAAGCACACTGCTGCCCAGAGCACAGATTACGCCACACTCAGACTGGGCTAGAGGACACAGCCTCTCCACACTGACTCACTGCTAAAGCACACTGCTGCCCAGAGCACAGAGTACGCCACACTCAGACTGGGCCAGAGGACACAGCCTCTCCACACTGACTCACTGCTAAAGCACACTGCTGCCCAGAGCACAGAGTACGCCACACTCAGACTGCGCCAGAGGACACAGCCTCTCCACACTGACTCACTGCTAAAGCACACTGCTGCCCAGAGCACAGAGTACGCCACACTCAGACTGCGCCAGAGGACACAGCCTCTCCACACTGACTCACTGCTAAAGCACACTGCTGCCCAGAGCACAGAGTACGCCACAGTCAGACTGCGCCAGAGGACACAGGCTCTCCACACTGACTCACTGCTAAAGCACACTGCTGCCCAGAGCACAGAGTACGCCACACTCAGACTGCGCCAGAGGACACAGCCTCTCCACACTGACTCACTCCTAAAGCACACTGCTGCCCAGAGCACAGAGTACGCCACACTCAGACTGCGCCAGAGGACACAGCCTCTCCACACTGACTCACTGCTAAAGCACACTGCTGCCCAGAGCACAGAGTACGCCACACTCAGACTGCGCCAGAGGACACAGCCTCTCCACACTGACTCACTGCTAAAGCACACTGCTGCCCAGAGCAGAGAGTACGCCACACTCAGACTGCGCCAGAGGACACAGCCTCTCCACACTGACTCACTGCTAAAGCACACTGCTGCCCAGAGCACAGAGTACGCCACACTCAGACTGCGCCAGAGGACACAGCCTCTCCACACTGACTCACTGCTAAAGCACACTGCTGCCCAGAGCACAGAGTACGCCACAGTCAGACTGCGCCAGAGGACACAGCCTCTCCACACTGACTCACTGCTAAAGCACACTGCTGCCCAGAGCACAGAGTACGCCACACTCAGACTGAGCCAGAGGACACAGCCTCTCCACACTGACTCACTGCTAAAGCACACTGCTGCCCAGAGCACAGAGTACGCCACACTCAGACTGCGCCAGAGGACACAGCCTCTCCACACTGACTCACTGCTAAAGCACACTGCTGCCCAGAGCACAGAGTACGCCACACTCAGACTGCGCCAGAGGACACAGCCTCTCCACACTGACTCACTGCTAAAGCACACTGCTGCCCAGAGCACAGAGTACGCCACAGTCAGACTGCGCCAGAGGACACAGGCTCTCCACACTGACTCACTGCTAAAGCACACTGCTGCCCAGAGCACAGAGTACGCCACAGTCAGACTGCGCCAGAGGACACAGCCTCTCCACACTGACTCACTGCTAAAGCACACTGCTGCCCAGAGCACAGAGTACGCCACACTCAGACTGCGCCAGAGGACACAGCCTCTCCACACTGACTCACTGCTAAAGCACACTGCTGCCCAGAGCACAGAGTACGCCACACTCAGACTGCGCCAGAGGACACAGCCTCTCCACACTGACTCACTGCTAAAGCACACTGCTGCCCAGAGCACAGAGTACGCCACACTCAGACTGCGCCAGAGGACACAGCCTCTCCACACTGACTCACTGCTAAAGCACACTGCTGCCCAGAGCACAGAGTACGCCACACTCAGACTGCGCCAGAGGACAATGATTGCCTGCAAAGACAAATGGGCATTTCTTAACTCCAAATAAAAATGGGCTAAATACAGTGTTTAATCCAGCTGTGCTTACAATGTCCTAGTTCTTGATCTGCATTTGTGCCGGTGCTTCTGTAAAACTTTGCTGTTAAATCTGTTCTTCCTATTTTTATACCTAAGGGTATTGTTTTAAATGAGAATAAAGATGACTGTTCTTTACCTTTCTTTCCTCTGTATGTAAAAATCAGCAGTCGACATGTTTTTTTCATGCTTTATTTCGGGATTTACTATATTTACTACAGGCTAACATTTGCGATACAGTGTGTATAATAATGTAGCATCATGAATATATCAAGTGCGATGTTTACTACCAGGGCTAAGCCAACATTCTGAGATAAGGCTTGGCTGTATCATACAACTCTTTGACAGCATATTAGATCAGGAGATTCAGAAGCCAGACTCGGTAGTGAGAAGGTTAAACAATCAGTTCCTGGTGTCAAGTTCAGTCCACGATTCTTCTGTAGGGAAAATCATATGGAATAACAATCAGTTCTTGCTTACTGGAGCAACAGAATTCAACTGACTGAGACTGAGAGTGTCTGTACACAATATTCCTGGAGTTTTCAGCCTGTGAACAGACCTGCTCTAGACTGACTCCACTGCTCTGTTACTGGACTTTACAGCCTGTGGACAGACCTGCTCTAGACTGACTCCACTGCTCTGTTACTGGACTTTACAGCCTGTGGACAGACCTGCTCTAGACTGACTCCACTGCTCCGTTACTGGAGTTTACAGCCTGTGGACAGACCTGCTCTAGACTGACTCCACTGCTCTGTTACTGGAGTTTACAGCCTGTGGACAGACCTGCTCTAGACTGACTCCACTGCTCTGTTACTGGAGTTTACAGCCTGTGAACAGACCTCCTCTAGACTGACTCCACTGCTCTGTTACTGGAGTTTACAGCCTGTGGACAGACCTGCTCTAGACTGACTCCACTGCTCTGTTACTGGAGTTTACAGCCTGTGAACAGACCTGCTCTAGACTGACTCCACTGCTCCGTTACTGGAGTTTACAGCCTGTGGACAGACCTGCTCTAGACTGACTCCACTGCTCTGTTACTGGAGTTTACAGCCTGTGGACAGACCTGCTCTAGACTGACTCCACTGCTCTGTTACTGGAGTTTACAGCCTGTGGACGGACCTGCTCTAGACTGACTCCACTGCTCTGTTACTGGAGTTTACAGCCTGTGAACAGACCTGCTCTAGACTGACTCCACTGCTCTGTTACTGGAGTTTACAGCCTGTGGACAGACCTGCTCTAGACTGACTCCACTGCTCTGTTACTGGAGTTTACAGCCTGTGGACAGACCTGCTCTAGACTGACTCCACTGCTCCGTTACTTGCCTGCGAGTTTGCTGTTCCTCCTCTTGGTATAGATGACGACTCCAACGACCAGAGGGATGATGAGGACAATGAAGAAGACGGTCAGTCTCACGGCCAACACTGCAGCCGACACAAACGACACAAGAGTCGGTTTCATTATATCAAAGGTACTCATGACTTCCATCTAGACATCCGCCTGACCCAGACTCCCTGGTTGTTGACCGGCAGTGGCCTGGACTCTGCCCTTCAGCTGCCTGCCTATACCGTACAAGCTTCACTAAGGACATAAGCTGGTAAGACAGGTCACAGACATACTGTCACGGACATCCAAAGGGACTCACCGTGGGGAGCAGGAGAGCGGAAAAAGACCCATATGCGTAGCGGCGAGACGGGAAAAAGGCCCGGGCTCATTAGTGCAAAGAGTTCAGGAATGCCGTATAGAAACCTATGCCCTCAGGGAGCGGACGTGGGGCGCCCTGGTGCTAGGCGGGTCTCAGGACATCCGAACGTCAATGCTGAGCGAGGACAGAGTGCAAGACCCGGAAATATATAGCCCAAGGGAAAGAGAGGGACAGGAAGGACAGCAGACCGGAAACTAGGGACAGGACAGAGAAGGAGCGCCCTCTGGCTGCAGAGGGCGTGACAGATACACCGTCGCTACCCACCTCCTCCCTGACTAAACATTTTGCAAAAACCGGCCCATGAAGTCCCTGACTGAAGGGAGACCAGAAGACCCCAGTGTGTCTCCAGAGGACCCGGAGCCGAGAGTCAGAGGTCTACATGTACAGGACGGCCGCTCAGAAGCTGAGAAACAGGGAGGCCTGGGGGGAGGGGGACGGGGGGACAGTTCCGTCTCCTTGTCCGTCGCACCCATCTGGCCCTGGTGAGAGAGAGGGGGGGGTTTGTGTCTCTCAGCCCAGCCCCGTGTTTCCTGTGTGTCCTCTCTCAGGCAAACCCCCGAGTGTGAAGACAGGTCCGGACGCTCGCAGCCCGTTTAACACCAGAATGGACACCCAGTGGCTCATGGACAACACCACACAGCCTGTGTCCATCATCGGCAGGGGCTGCTATGTACCTGTCACTGATGAGCTCGTCATTTCTGGTCCTGGTCCTGGCTCTGACTGGGTCACTGGTGTCTTCCCTGCTGGGGAGGTCTCAGTTCTCCCGGGTTTCTGAGGGGTCGGTCTTGCACCAGACCCACCTGGAGAGAAAGAGAGGATTCAGGAGCACATCAGGAAGGTCAGCGCTGTGACTGCTGACCCAGGGTCAGCTCCTGGTCCGACAGTCTGCCCCTGCTTGTCCCTGCGCACTGGAGCTGTATTTAATCCAGTATGTTTAACCAGGAAACCATGCAAGGAAACATTAACAACTATTGTATTCACACACTGGTGACAACATCTGTGAGACTCTCACTGCTCGATCCTGTGTCAGACCACATCTCCACTGCCTGCTGTGGTCTGAGGGCTGCAGCCTCACAGTCACACAGAGGAACAGACAGACAAGCACCAGCAGCAGACTGTACCTGTGAGCAGAGTGGAGTATCTGTGTGTGAACGTCACTGCTCGATCCTGTGTTACATCACATCTCCACTGCCTGCTGTGGTCTGAGGGCTGCAGTCTCACAGTCAGTGTGGAGCTGCAGGGAGAGGAGCTGATCTGGTATCTGTCTCCCTGCAGCTCAGCTCCTGTCTCAGTCACCCAGATCACTGTATAAGAGTGTTGGTATGAGAAACAGTGTCCAGGACCCTGATAAGTGTCCAGGAGACAGTGCAGAGTCACAGTGCTGCCGGTCCTGAGCTCTGCCCCTGGAGAGACTTGAACTGGGAAACAGAGAGACGAGATCACAGGTCACAGAGCAGGACTGACTCAGGGCTGAGCAGAGAGGACAGAGCAGCTTCTCTGGCAAATATGCAAACACGGGACTTTTTAAGAAACGCTTTCAAACAACAAAATAAAATAAAAAAACAACTCAGAGGAACAGAAAAGGGCTTTGGAGCTAAAAACTTGAAAAACTCTCTGTGGTTTTGAGTTTTGCCCCTTTGCTGGTGTGTGTGAACTGTCCCAGTTTGCGGACTGACTGTCTTGTGTCACCGATCGCACACGCCTCAGTACAAAGACACACCACCAGGAATTCCTGCACTGTCTGTGTGTTTACTGAACGCGTTCGCTGTAAGAGGAGTTTTAATGCAATTTCAACACCTGGCTGAAATATCAGGAATATATATTTGAGATTCGGTGGAAGAAAACTGACAGAGACTTACTGGTGAGGAGGGATAGATAGACAGTAGAATCCTGTCCTTGCTGCTGGTCATTGACATACTGCTGACAGGTGTACAGTCCAGCGTCCTGTGTGCTGAGAGTGTGGACGTGCAGAGAGCAGTCAGACCCCAGACTCACTCTCCCTGGCTTCTGGTCTCCGATCCTCCCCAGAGTAACCAGTTCAACAGTTGCACTCTGAGATCTGGAGCTGAAGAACCATGTAGTTGTGGAACAGTCTGTCCTGATCACTCCTCTACAGGGCAGAGTGACACTCCCTCCCACAGTGGAGAACACGTTGGGGACAACACCTGGGGGGAAACAGAGGGTCATTCTGGCCAGTCACGGTCTGTGTGGAGCCACAAAACCAACCAGGACAAGGCAAACGCATGTAATTCAACTTTATTTGTCATCATGCCTCCACTGGTGCATTGTATAGTGAAAAGTGTCTCTCGTGAGTCTCTCAGGTGCAGTGTAGAAATAGGACAGCAGACAGTAGCACAATAACAATAACAGTGTAAACAGCAGTACAGGATTGCTCAAGAAGCAGCGTGATTCTCACGGTTTTTTTCTCAAGGGTTTTTCGACAGGACGAGCTTCACTCAACGTGAAAAGACCGTCTTGTTGAACTGGCTTAGAAAGACCATCACACCCTGCACCGTCGGGTGACAGGTTCTGTCAGGTCATCTGACGACCAGCTCACATCGATCGCTGGGGACAGGGCTTCAAATAGCACTTCCTGCGCCGAGCTGCTGCACCCTGTGGTTCTTCATTCTCTCAGCGCCGGTTCTCACGCAGGAGGGTGTGTGCGTGTGTGTGTGTGTCTGTGCGTGTGTGTGTGTGTCAATGTCAGTGTCAGTGTCAGTGTCAGTGTCAGTGTGTCAGAGTGTGTGTTAGAAAGACCATCACACCCTGCACCGTCGGGTGACAGGTTCTGTCAGGTCCCCTGATGTCCAGCTCACATCGATCGCTGCGCACGCTGGGGACAGGGCTTCAAATAGCACTTCCTGCGCCGAGCTGCTGAACACCGGTTCCTCATTCTCTCAGCGCCGGTTCTCACGCAGGAGGGAGGCTCTTACCTGTGCTGAGGTGAGCAGTGTGGAGTAGCAGCACCAGCAGCAGTCCTCTCTCAGTGTCCACACTCATTCTCACCCTGTCCCTGTGATCACTCTCTGCTCTGTATCTCTCCAGGACAAGCACAGCGCCTCAGGGTGTGTGAGAGTCGGTGTCTTATACTGAGAGCTGTGACGTGATTTCCCTTACACTGCTGAGTCTCTTCTCCACAATGTATTTTGAACTTTGTGATAAATATACGTGTTTGAACGTACAGCGCAGTGAGACCGACACTTCCTCTCTCTTCAAACACGGGCTGAGTTTCTCTCTGTGGTCGGGGCTCGAACCTGGGTTTGAAGGACTTCGTACACAGGTGAGCTGACACCACACACACACACACTAGTGTGGGTCAGTCTTGGTACAGTATCAGGCCCCAGTGTGTAGAGAGTGTGGAGCCCTGGGGTTGTGTTAGTGTGCGTCAGTCTTGGTACAGTATCAGGCCCCAGTGTGTAGAGAGTGTGTAGCCCTGGGGTTGTGTTAGTGAGGGTCAGTCTTGGTACAGTATCAGGCCCCAGTGTGTAGAGAGTGTGTAGCGCTGGGGTTGTGTTAGTGTGGGTCAGTCTTGGTACAGTATCAGGCCCCAGTGTGTAGAGAGTGTGTAGCCCTGGGGTTGTGTTAGTGAGGGTCAGTCTTGGTACAGTATCAGGCCCCAGTGTGTAGAGAGTGTGTAGCCCTGGGGTTGTGTTAGTGTGGGTCAGTCTTGGTACAGTATCAGGCCCCAGTGTGTAGAGAGTGTGTAGGGCTGGGGTTGTGTTAGTGTGGGTCAGTCTTGGTACAGTATCAGGCCCCAGTGTGTAGAGAGTGTGTAGCGCTGGGGTTGTGTTAGTGTGGGTCAGTCTTGGTACAGTATCAGGCCCCAGTGTGTAGAGAGTGTGTAGCCCTGGGGTTGTGTTAGTGTGGGTCAGTCTTGGTACAGTATCAGGCCCCAGTGTGTAGAGAGTGTGGAGCACTGGGGTTGTGTTAGTGTGGGTCAGTCTTGGTACAGTATCAGGCCCCAGTGTGTAGAGAGTGTGTAGCCCTGGGGTTGTGTTAGTGTGGGTCAGTCTTGGTACAGTATCAGGCCCCAGTGTGTAGAGAGTGTGGAGCCCTGGGGTTGTGTTAGTGTGGGTCAGTCTTGGTACAGTATCAGGCCCCAGTGTGTAGAGAGTGTGTAGCCCTGGGGTTGTGTTAGTGTGGGTCAGTCTTGGTACAGTATCAGGCCCCAGTGTGTAGAGAGTGTGTAGCCCTGGGGTTGTGTTAGTGTGGGTCAGTCTTGGTACAGTATCAGGCCCCAGTGTGTAGAGAGTGTGGAGCCCTGGGGTTGTGTTAGTGTGGGTCAGTCTTGGTACAGTATCAGGCCCCAGTGTGTAGAGAGTGTGGAGCCCTGGGGTTGTGTTAGTGTGGGTCAGTCTTGGTACAGTATCAGGCCCCAGTGTGTAGAGAGTGTGGGGCCCTGGGGTTGTGTTAGTGTGGGTCAGTCTTGGTACAGTATCAGGCCCCAGTGTGTAGAGAGTGTGGGGCCCTGGGGTTGTGTTAGTGTGGGTCAGTCTTGGTACAGTATACCAAGTGACAGTACAGGCAAAACCGTCCAGTCCATAAAAATGAAAGTATTTCGCTGGAAAACATACATTCAGTCAGATTATAACCCGCTAGATGTGAAGGAATTCATCCTGTGTTTTAAGAATGCGGAAGTACTGTATCGGCGTTACTATGTATGTCTGAAAATGTGTCGCTTTTAAGTTTAGAATACCAGCAGTGTAAGGGAAATCACGTCACAGCTCTCAGTATAAGACACCGACTCTCACACCCTGAGGCGCTGTGCTTGTCCTGGAGAGATACAGAGCAGAGAGTGATCACAGGGACAGGGTGAGAATGAGTGTGGACACTGAGAGAGGACTGCTGCTGGTGCTGCTACTCAACACTGCTCACCTCAGCACAGGTAAGAGCCTCCCTCCTCAACACACTGCACCTCACAGGACAGGTACAAGACACACACTGCAGTCTGATCGTCAGTGTGATTCAGCAGATCAGACAGAGAGAAGACACACTGCAGTCTGATCGTCAGTGTGATTCAGTAGATCAGACAGAGAGGAGACACACACTGCAGTCTGATCGTCAGTGTGATTCAGTAGATCAGACAGAGAGGAGACACACACTGCGGTCTGATCGTCAGTGTGATTCAGTAGATCAGACAGAGAGAAGACACACACTGCGGTCTGATCGTCAGTGTGATTCAGTAGATCAAACAGAGAGAAGACACACACTGCAGTCTGATGGTCAGTGTGATTCAGTAGATCAGACAGAGAGGAGACACACACTGCGGTCTGATCGTCAGTGTGATTCAGTAGATCAAACAGAGAGAAGACACACACTGCAGTCTGATCGTCAGTGTGATTCAGTAGATCAGAGAGAGGAGACACACTGCAGTCTGATCGTCAGTGTGATTCAGTAGATCAGACAGAGAGAAGACACACACTGCAGTCTGATCGTCAGTGTGATTCAGTAGATCAGACAGAGAGAAGACACACACTGCAGTCTGATCGTCAGTGTGATTCAGTAGATCAGACAGAGAGGAGACACACTCTGCAGTCTGATGGTCAGTGTGATTCAGTAGATCAGAGAGAGGAGACACACTGCAGTCTGATCGTCAGTGTGATTCAGTAGATCAGACAGAGAGAAGACACACACTGCAGTCTGATCGTCAGTGTGATTCAGTAGATCAGACAGAGAGGAGACACACACTGCAGTCTGATCGTCAGTGTGATTCAGTAGATCAGACAGAGAGGAGACACACACTGCAGTCTGATCGTCAGTGTGATTCAGTAGATCAGACAGAGAGGAGACACATCAGATCAGAAACGCTTACAGCCCAGCAGTGTAAGGGAAATTGCGTCACAGCTCTCAGTATAAGACACCGACTCTCACACACCCTGAGGCGCTGTGCTTGTCCTGGAGAGATACAGAGCAGAGAGTGATCACAGGGACAGGGTGAGAATGAGTGTGGACACTGAGAGAGGACTGCTGCTGGTGCTGCTACTCCACACTGCTCACCTCAGCACAGGTAAGAGCCTCCCTCCTGCGTGAGAACCGGCGCTGACAGAATGAGGAACCGCAGGGTGCAGCAGCTCGGCGCAGGAAGTGCTATTTGAAGCCCTGTCCCCAGCGTGGGCAGCGATCGATGTGAGCTGGACATCAGGGGACCTGACAGAACCTGTCACCCGACGGTGCAGGGTGTGATGGTCTTTCTAACACACACGCACATACTGACACTGACACTGACACTGACACTGACACAGACACAGACTGCACACACTGACACTGACACACACGCTGACACACACAGACACACGCAGACACACACAGACACGCACAGACACGCACTGACACACACACACACACAGACAGACACAGACACACACTGACACGCACTGACACGCACTGACACGCACAGACACGCACAGACACGCACAGACAGACAGTGACACTGACACTGACACTGACACACACACACACAGACACACACACAGACACACACACAGAACACCACCGCTGGCTGCTGTGTCAGAGCCCTGCTGGGGGCCGGAAACGCCCGCCGCCACACCACAGTGACACACCACAGTGACACGGGCACAGAGGCCAGCAGACACTTCCCCTTCCCACCCGGGCTCGGAGCCGCGCGGCAGCCCTGAGACTCTGAGCGCTGTACGAGAGGGGGCGCGCGGGTTCGAGAGGGGGCGCGCTGAGAGGCTGAGCGCGGGGGGAAAGGGCTTGATGACAGAGACTTCACACTCAAGAGCATCACACAGCGGGTTCAGACAGGAGACACTGCAGGTGAGGAGAGGAGAGACTGCAGACAGGAGACACTGCAGGTGAGGACAGGAGACACCGCAGACAGGAGACACTGCAGGTGAGGAGAGGATAGACTGCAGGTGAGGAGAGGATAGACTGCAGGTGAGGAGAGGAGACACTGCTGGTGCAGACAGGAGACACTGCAGGTGAGGAGAGGAGACACTGCTGGTGAGGACAGGAGACACTGCTGGTGAGGACAGAATAGACTGCAGACAGGAGACACTCCAGGTGCAGACAGGAGACACTGCAGGTGAGGAGAGGAGACACTGCAGACAGGAGACACTGCAGGTGCAGGCAGGAGAGACTGCAGACAGGAGACACTGCTGGTGAGGAGAGGAGACACTGCTGGTGAGGAGAGGATAGACACTGCTGGTGAGGAGAGGATAGACACTGCAGGTGAGGAGAGGATAGACACTGCTGGTGAGGAGAGGAGACACTGCAGGTGCTTCACTGGTCTGCAGGCACTAATGGTCAGTGCTGGCAGAGTCCGTGTCCAGCTCATACCTGCCTGGGAGCGCACAGCTGTCCAAGCGTGTAAAAGTGTTTACAGGATGACTGAGGGTTTAATTGGTCCTAATTAAGAGCCCAGAGGGACTGAAAAGCAGGAGAAACAGAAGATCAGAGTGGCAGGGAAGTGAGCCCCACAGTCACTGGCCACAGACTCTCAGTGTCTCACTCTGACAGACTGCTGAGAATTTAATTATTTAATTTTCTTCCCCCAGGTGTCACTGTGTTCTCCACTGTGGGAGGGAGTGTCACTCTGCCCTGTAGAGGAGTGAACAGGACAGACTGTTCCACAACTACATGGGTCTTCAGCTCCAGACCTCAGAGAGCAGCTGTTGAACTGGTTACTCTGGGGAGGATCGGAGACCAGAAGCCAGGGAGAGTGAGTCTGGGGTCTGACTGCTCTCTGCACGTCCACACTCTCAGCACACAGGACGCTGGACTGTACACCTGTCAGCAGTATGTCAAGGGACAGAAACAAGGAGAGGATTCTCCTGTCTATCTGTCCCTCCTCACCAGTAAGTCTCTGTCAGTTTCATACCGCCGAATCTCAAATTGTAAAGATTCAAACAGGTTTTGTCTCTCTGAAGCAGACTTTTACTGGTTCCTCAACCTTCACGTTAAGAGTTAAAAACACAACTGGACCATGACGCAATAAAACAATTCTCTCAAGTCAAAAAACCCTGTTGCTAAAGAAATGAACTTGCCCTCACCTGACTGCAAACTGATTCTGAGCTATAACTGCAATGATGCAGTCAGAGCGCTGACCTTCCTGATTCGCTCCTGAATCCTCTCTTTCTCTCCAGATGGGTCTGGTGCAGGACCGACCCCTCAGAAACCCGGGAGAACTGAGACCTCCCCAGCAGGGAAGACACCAGTGACACCAGTAGTGACCCAGTCAGAGCCAGGATCAGAAGGCACAGCAGTGCCACAACACGCTGTGGCCGCAGTGTCTGGCGTGTGTGTCCTGGTTCTGCTGGTCAGTGCAGTGGGAGTGGTCATCTACACGAGGAGGACCAAGAGACAGAGGGGTCAGTGTGAGTGTGTGTGTGTGTGTGTGTATCATGAGACAGAGGGGTCAGTGTGTGTGTGTGTGTGTGTGTGGGTGTCTCTATGGTGACCAGTGTCCAGTGTGCTGGTCAGTGCAGCAGGAGTGGTCATTATCATGAGACAGAGGGGTCAGTGTGTGAGTGTCTCTGTGATGATCACAGTGTCCAGTGTGCTGGTCAGTGCAGCAGGAGTGGTCATTATCATGAGACAGAGGGGTCAGTGTGTGTGAGTGTCTCTGTGATGATCACAGTGTCCAGTGTGCTGGTCAGTGCAGTGGGAGTGGTCATTATCATGAGACAGAGGGGTCAGTGTGTGTGAGTGTCTCTGTGATGATCACAGTGTCCAGTGTGCTGGTCAGTGCAGTGGGAGTGGTCATTATCATGAGACAGAGGGGTCAGTGTGTGTGAGTGTCTCTGTGATGATCACAGTGTCCAGTGTGCTGGTCAGTGCAGCTGGAGTGGTCATTATCATGAGACAGAGGGGTCAGTGTGAGTATGTGTGTGTGGAGGTGTGTGGGTGTCTCTATGGTGACCAGTGTCCAGTGTGCTGGTCAGTACAGCGTGGGTGGTTGAGAGGATGTGTGTGTGAGTGTGTGAGAGGGAGTGCTAGTTTCTCTCTATCCTCTGTATTTAAGAGTGACTGTCTCTCCTTCCTCTTCCTTTTCTAAAGACATCCCAGGTACAGAGAACAGAGCCCACAAAGACAACAAGGCTGACAGGGGAAAACTGCACAAGGTATGAACCCCTCTCTCTCTCAGTGCAGTGTTCATGTACTGGAGTGTCCAGTCAGTGTGTGTGTGTGAACCCCTCTCTCTCTCAGTGCAGTGTTCATGTACTGGAGTGTCCAGTCAGGGTGTCTGTATGAACCCCTCTCTCTCTCAGTGCAGTGTTCATGTACTGGAGTATCCAGTCAGTGTGTGTGTATGAACCCCTCTCTCTCTCAGTGCAGTGTTCATGTACTGGAGTGTCCAGTCAGTGTGTGTGTATGAACCCCTCTCTCTCTCAGTGCAGTGTTCATGTACTGGAGTGTCCAGTCAGTGTGTCTGTATGAACCCCTCTCTCTCTCAGTGCAGTGTTCATGTACTGGAGTGTCCAGTCAGTGTGTCTGTATGAACCCCTCTCTCTCTCAGTGCAGTGTTCATGTCCTGGAGTGTCCAGTCAGTGTGTCTGTGTGAACCCCTCTCTCTCTCAGTGCAGTGTTCATGTACTGGAGTGTCCAGTCAGTGTGTCTGTGTGAACCCCTCTCTCTCTCAGTGCAGTGTTCATGTACTGGAGTGTCCAGTCACTGTGTGTGTATGAACCCCTCTCTCTCTCAGTGCAGTGTTCATGTACTGGAGTGTCCAGTCAGTGTGTGTGTATGAACCCCTCTCTCTCTCAGTGCAGTGTTCATGTACTGGAGTGTCCAGTCAGTGTGTCTGTATGAACCCCTCTCTCTCTCTCTCTCTCTCAGGCCAATATGGAGGAACACTACATGAGTGTGACATTCTCACCCACAACAGACAACAGCTCTGAAGGAAAACCGAAGGACAAGTCCAGCGCAGGAGAGATGAACGTCATTTACTCCACAGTCAAGCACACATGAGATGTTTCCACCTTTAACCCCCCCGTTTCCACTGTCCTTCTCAAACCCTCTGTGGAAATCGCTTAATTGCTTCGTTATTTCTGGTCTCGGAGCCCAGTGTGTCCAGACCCACCGAGAAACCGATCTGATCTGCGTTCCGCTGTACTTCTGAATCCTGTCTTGTTCATTTTGCCGATAGCTCTTTGGGCACCCACCTGTACGGGGCTGTAACTCCAGGGTTCGTCTATGAACGGCTCGTTCTCGCCCGCGAAACAGGGACGGCGGCGCTCTGAGGGATAGGATCGGCGAGCTTGCGGCGGTTTTTTTTCTCCGCTCGTTGCTACAGTAGATTTATTTTTTGCTGCTGTAAATACATCTGTGAATACCAAACAAAACATCGCCTGCTGCCCCTTTTCTGATTTTCTGCGCCGTCCTCTACGATATCTGAGCTCAAGATGGTCTGCCCGGGTGTGGTCCAGGAATAAAGACCCTGGTGGTGGTGTTGCTGTTGGTGTTGCTGTTGCTGTTGGTGTTGCTGTTGCTGTTGCTGTTGGTGTTGCTGTTGGTGTTGCTGTTGGTGATGGTGATGGTGATGGTGTCGGTGTCGGTGTCGTTGGTGTTGGTGTTGGTGTTGGTGTTGGTGTTGGTGTTGCTGTTGGTGTTGCTGTTGGTGATGGTGATGGTGATGGTGTCGGTGTCGGTGTCGTTGGTGTTGGTGTTGGTGTTGGTGTTGGTGTTGGTGATGTTGCTGTTGCTGTTGTTGTTGTTGTTGTTGTTGTTGCTGCTGTTGTTGCTGCTGTTGGTGTTGGTGGTGGTGATGGTGTCGGTGTCGGTGTCGGTGTCGTTGGTGGTGTTGGTGTTGGTGTTGGTGTTGGTGTTGGTGTTGGTGTTGTTGGTGGTGGTGTTGGTGTTGGTGTTGGTGTTGGTGTTGGTGTTGCTGTTGTTGTTGTTGTTGTTGTTGTTGTTGTTGTTGTTGTTGTTGTTGTTGCTGCTGTTGGTGTTGGTGGTGGTGGTGGTTTTTAATCTTATCGCGTGGCTGCCGTGCTGATCGAAACCGAGCGCAGGAGAGGAAGGCAGACTTCAGGCACAACACCGAAGTGTCAGGGACAGGTCGAACCGCCACCCATCAGACACTGCTACAGTATATCCCCAACTCCACTTACTCCATCACAGTATAACCCCAGTCTACCCCAGTGTAATCCCAGTCTAACCCTGATTTCACCTCAGTCTTACCCCAGTGTAACCCCAGTGTAACCCCAGTCTAACCTCGATTTCACCTCAGTCTAACCGCAGTGTAACCCCAGTCTAACCCCGATTTCACCTCAGTCTAACCCTGATTTCACCCCAGTATAACACCAATCTAACCCTGATTTCACCTCAGTCTAACCCCAGTGTAACCCCAGTCTAACCCCGATTTCACCTCAGTCTAACCCCAGTGTAACCCTGATTTCACCCCAGTATAACACCAATCTAACCCTGATTTCACCTCAGTCTAACCCCAGTGTAACCCCAGTCTAATCCCGATTTCACCTCAGTCTAACCCCAGTGTAACCCTGATTTCACCCCAGTATAACACCAATCTAACCCTGATTTCACCTCAGTCTTACCCCAGTGTAACCCCAGTCTAACCTCGATTTCACCTCAGTCTAACCCCAGTGTAACCCCAGTCTAACCTCAATTTCACCTCAGTCTAACCCCAGTGTAACCCCAGTCTAACCTCAATTTCACCTCAGTGTAACCCCAGTGTAACCCCAGTCTAACCTCGATTTCACCTCAGTCTAACCCCAGTCTAACCCCAATTTCACCTCAGTCTAACCTCAGTGTAACCCCAGTCTAACCCCGATTTCACCTCAGTCTAACCCCAGTCTAACCCCGATTTCACCTCAGTCTAACCCCAGTGTAACCCTGATTTCACCCCAGTATAACACCAATCTAACCCCAGTCTAACCCTCTTACCCCAGTATAACCCTCGTGTAACCCCAGTCTTGCCGTATACACACAAAGTTTCGTGAAGAATGTGGCACAAACGCTTCTACATAGAAAATCTCCAGATGACAGAAAAAAATAATACAGCTCATCACGACATATTCCCACCTTCAGCATGAGAACCAACCCAAACACTCAAGTCTACATTCACCACCCAAAGCAGGCAAGACAAACACACCCAGGGAGCACAAGATCAGATATCTGCCTACAGAAAAGACACAGACCTCCAGGGCTGTCTAGTCCAAAGCAAACTAAAACCTGCAAGAAAACAGATCTCACACACACACACACAGTGTACGACACTCTGACACCCTGCAGGACTGCCTGAAAAACATCAGGAGAGTCCCGGTAACACACTCTCTCACACACACACACACACACACACACACACACACACACACACAGTGTACGACACTCTGACACCCTGCAGGACTGCCTGAAAAACATCAGGAGAGTCCCGGTAACACACTCTCTCACTCACACACACACACACACACACACACACACACACACACACACACACAGACAGACAGACAGACAGACAGTGTACGACACTCTGACACCCTGCAGGACTGCCTGAAAAACATCAGGAGAGTCCCGGTAACACACTCTCTCACACACACACACACACACACACACACACACACACACACACACACACACACACACACACACACACAGACAGTGAACGACACTCTGACACCCTGCAGGACTGCCTGAAAAACATCAGGAGAGTCCCGGTAACACTCTCTCTCACACACACACACACACACACACACACACACACACACACACACAGACAGTGTACGACACTCTGACACCCTGCAGGACTGCCTGAAAAACATCAGGAGAGTCCCGGTAACACACTCTGTCTCTCTCACACACACACACACACACACACACACACACACAAGAAGCCAAAGAGACCTTCCAGTTGCAAGGGGCGGGCTCAGAAAACACCAACAACGCCGTCTACGGCAAACCAGTGCAAAATAAGCGCGGGGTGACCTACGTGGGGGAAACGGGTACCCCCATCCGAACCCACCTGGCTCAACGTCGGGAGCTCGCCCGGAGGCACACTTCCTGCAGCCCCGGGGACCGGAGGGCCACCCCACCTGGACGGAGACAGGAGGAAAGGGAGTGGGTCAGGAGACTTGGTACCACCTCCCCACAGGGAAGAACAGACTGGGAGGAGATGGCCCCCTCTCGGGGACAAGCTGGGGGAAAGAGCTTTGGTCCCCTCACCCAGTCTGACCGCACTTGTAGGATTACGGGTTTCATAACCCCAGTCTAATCCCAGTGTAACCCCAGTCTAACCCCGATTTCACCTCAGTCTAACCCCAGTGTTACCTCAGTTCAACCCAATCCAACCCCAGTCTAACCAGTCTAACTCCAATCTAACCTCAGTTCAACCCAATCTAACCCCAATCTAACCCCAGTGTAACCTCAGTTCAACCCAATCTTACCCCAGTATAACCCCAATCTAACCTCAGTTCAACCCAATCTTACCCCAGTCTAACTCCAATCTAACCTCAGTTCAACCCAATCTAACCCCAATCTAACCTCAGTTCAACCCAGTTTTACCCCAGTATAACCCCAATCTAACCTCAGTTCAACCCAGTCTTACCCCAGTATAACCCCAATCTAACCTCAGTTAATCCCAATCTAACCCCAGTATAACCCCAATCTAACCTCAGTTCAACCCAGTCTTACCCCAGTATAACCCCAATCTAACCTCAGTTCAACCCAATCCTACCCCAGTATAACCCCAATCTAACCTCAGTTCAACCCAATCCTACCCCAGTCTAACCCCAATCTAACCTCAGTTCAACCCAATCCTACCCCAGTCTAACCCCAATCTAACCTCAGTTCAACCCAATCCTACCCCAGTATAACCCCAATCTAACCTCAGTTCAACCCAATCCTACCACAGTATAACAACCTCAGTTCAACCCAGTTTTACCCCAGTATAACCCCAATCTAACCTCAGTTCAACCCAATTTTACCCTAGTCTAACCCCAATCTAACCTCAGTTCAACCCAATCCTACCCCAGTATAACCCCAATCTAACCCCAGTTCAACCCAATCCTACCCCAGTATAACCCCAATCTAACCTCAGTTCAACCCAATCCTACCCCAGTATAACCCCAATCTAACCTCAGTTCAACCCAATCCTACCCCAGTATAACCCCAATCTAACCCCAGTTCAACCCAATCTAACCCCAGTTCAACCCAACCATACTCCATCTATAAGAATGTTTAAACCCAGTTTAAACTGGGGTTGGACTGCAGTTAGACTTCTGGACCGACGTTGACGCTGTACTGCAGCTCGCAGGGCTCGGATCTCGACTGGAGTCGGGTTGCACTCTTAATGATTAAGTTTCTTTTATGTTTTATTCGTCATATAAAATATGATTTGAGATTTTGCAGAGCTGAGGTGATCATTCGGGTTTCGGATGGGTGGGTCAAAAAGGTCAATAAATTCATAACAGACGGAGGGGGGGGAGGATTGGAACAGGGAGAAACGCACGGAAACCAGCGTCGAAACTTTTCATTCATTCAGACTTACACGTCGCAGGCTTTGCCGTTTGCTGTGTGCGGGTAGACGACAAAACGCCACGTTATGAGAGGAAAAACCAGCAACAGGCTGGCTGGCTGCGCTTTCCCGGGCCGTCTCGTCGAACCCTCTCCTGAAGGAACAAAGCGGGTCTCTGCTCTTCCGCGTTTCACTGAGCGGGGGGGACTACAATTCCCACAATCCCCCCCCTCCCCGACCGCCCCTGCGGCAGGCGGCGCGGGCACATGACGTCAGGCGCCGGCGCTCTCCTTCTGACGCCGCGGGTCTCTCTCTCTCTCTCATCCCCCCCCTAGCAGTAGAGGCAGCCTCCGTCGGCCGAGGGAACTGGGGGTTGAAGAAGACGACGATTACAAACAAACAAAAAAAAAACACCGCCAGAAGAGACGCGGATCCCCGACTCCAGCCCGGTTGCCGAGGACGGTGTGCCAAGCCCTCGTGAGTGTCCGTGGGAGGGGTGAGACTTGGTTGTGTGTGTGTGTGTGTGAGGGAGAGAGAGGAGGCGAGGAGTGAGGCCTCCGGTCTCTCTCGGTCTGTCTGTATTCGCCTGCGCCATGTTTGTGCGGCGCTGGGCCGCGCAGAGCGTCAGCGGGCCTGTGTGTGTGTGTGTGTGTGTGTGTGTGTCTGTCTGTCTGTCTGTCTGCCTCTGTGTGTGTGTCTGTCTGCCTCTGATGTGTCTGTCTGTCTCTGTGTGTGTGTGTTTGCGTGTCTGTGTGTGTGTGTGTCCACGCCGGCCTGGGCTCCTCGCTCTCTCTCTCTCGGCCAGGGCCGTGCTTGTCTCGCTGTTGGACGGGGCTGGGGGCTGCAGGCGGCCGGGTCTGTGGCGAGGCGAGGAGGAGGAGGAAGGGGGGGTTCGGCTGAGGTCTCGCCGGCCTGAGGTCCAGGTTACCGGCTCTGTGGGCCGGTGGGGGTCCACCTGTGCGAGCGAGGCGTCTCCCTCTCCATCCTCACGCACAGACACACACACACGCACGCACACACACACATTGATACCCCAGTGTGTGTGTGTGTGTCGCTGACGAGGAGTGACGAAACATCAGCGAGCCCATCGGCCGACATGGCTGGACACTGGTCACTGGTCGCTCTCCAGTGTGCAGTCCTGGGGTGTCCACTCTGGTCGCCCCCGAGCTCTCCAGTGTGCAGTCCTGGGGTGTCCACTCTGGTCGCCCCCGAGCTCTCCAGTGTGCAGTCCTGGGGTGTCCACTCTGGTCGCCCCTGAGCTCTCCAGTGTGCAGTCCTGGGGTGTGGGGCTCTGGTCACCCCCAAGCTCTCCAGTGTGCAGTCCTGGGGTGTCCACTCTGGTCGCCCCCGATCTCTCCAGTGTGCAGTCCTGGGGTGTCCACTGTGGTCACCCCCGAGCTCTCCATTGTGTAGTCCTGGGGTGTCTCCAGTGTACAGTCCTGGGGTGTGGGGCTCTGGTCACCCCCGAGCTCTCCAGTGTGCAGTCCTGGGGTGTCCACTGTGGTCACCCCCGAGCTCTCCAGTGTGCAGTCCTGGGGTGTCACCCCCGAGCTCTCCAGTGTGCAGTCCTGGGGTGTCCACTGTGGTCAGGGGTACGAACGGACCGGTTCTGTTCCCACAGAGACGGCGAAGATGAGCAGCTCGGAGGAGGTGTCGTGGATCTCCTGGTTCTGTGGCCTGAGAGGGAACGAGTTCTTCTGTGAGGTCAGTGTGTCTCCCATGGCTCTTCTCCTGCTCCAGTCTCTCTCTCTGTCAGGCCCAGACAGATCCCAGTCTCTCTCTCCCGCTCAGTCCCAGACAGATCCCAGTCTCTCTCTCCCGCTCAGTCCCAGACAGATCCCAGTCTCTCTCTCCCGCTCAGTCCCAGACAGATCCCAGTCTCTCTCTCCCGCTCAGTCCCAGACAGATCCCAGTCTCTCTCTCCCGCTCAGTCCCAGACAGATCCCAGTCTCTCTCTCCCGCTCAGTCCCAGACAGATCCCAGTCTCTCTCTCTCGCTCAGCCCCAGACAGATCCCAGTCTCTCTCTCTCGCTCAGCCCCAGACAGATCCCAGTCTCTCTCTCTCGCTCAGCCCCAGACAGATCCCAGTCTCTCTCTCTCGCTCAGCCCCAGACAGATCCCAGTCTCTCTCTCTCTCTGTCAGGCCCAGACAGATCCCAGTCTCTCTCTCTCTCGCTCAGGCCCAGACAGATCCCAGTCTCTCTCTCTCTCGCTCAGGCCCAGACAGATCCCAGTCTCTCTCTCTCTCGCTCAGGCCCAGACAGATCCCAGTCTCTCTCTCTCTCGCTCAGGCCCAGACAGATCCCAGTCTCTCTCTCTCTCGCTCAGGCCCAGACAGATCCCAGTCTCTCTCTCTCTCGCTCAGGCCCAGACAGATCCCAGTCTCTCTCTCTCTCGCTCAGGCCCAGACAGATCCCAGTCTCTCTCTCTCTCGCTCAGGCCCAGACAGATCCCAGTCTCTCTCTCTCTCGCTCAGGCCCAGACAGATCCCAGTCTCTCTCTCTCTCGCTCAGGCCCAGACAGATCCCAGTCTCTCTCTCTCTCTCGCTCAGGCCCAGACAGATCCCAGTCTCTCTCTCTCTCGCTCAGGCCCAGACAGATCCCAGTGTCTCACTGGTGTCTCTTTCTCTCAGGTGGATGAGGACTACATCCAGGACAAGTTTAATCTCACGGGGCTGAATGAGCAGGTTCCACACTACCGCCAGGCCCTGGACATGATACTGGACCTGGAACCTGGTCAGTACCCATCCAGCATGTGTACTGGAGTGTCCAGTCAGTGTGTCTGTATGAACCCCTCTCTCTCTCAGTGCAGTGCTCATGTACTGGAGTGTCCAGTCAGTGTGTCTGTGTGAACCCCTCTCTCTCTCAGTGCAGTGTTCATGTACTGGAGTGTCCAGTCAGTGTGTCTGTATGAACCCCTCTCTCTCTCAGTGCAGTGTTCGTGTACTGGAGTGTCCAGTCAGTGTGTCTGTATGAACCCCTCTCTCTTTCTCAGTGCAGTGTTCATGTACTGGAGTGTCCAGTCAGTGTGTGTGTATGAACCCCTCTCTCTCTCAGTGCAGTGTTCATGTACTGGAGTGTCCAGTCAGTGTGTCTGTATGAACCCCTCTCTCTCTCAGTGCAATGTTCATGTACTGGAGTGTCCAGTCAGTGTGTCTGTATGAACCCCTCTCTCTCTCAGTGCAGTGTTCATGTACTGGAGTGTCCAGTCAGGGTGTCTGTATGAACCCCTCTCTCTTTCTCAGTGCAGTGTTCATGTACTGGAGTGTCCAGTCAGGGTGTCTGTATGAACCCCTCTCTCTTTCTCAGTGCAGTGTTCATGTACTGGAGTGTCCAGTCAGTGTGTGTGTGTGAACCCCTCTCTCTCTCAGTGCAGTGTTCATGTCCTGGAGTGTCCAGTCAGTGTGTCTGTGTGAACCCCTCTCTCTCTCAGTGCAGTGTTCATGTACTGGAGTGTCCAGTCAGTGTGTCTGTATGAACCCCTCTCTCTCTCAGTGCAGTGTTCATGTACTGGAGTGTCCAGTCAGTGTGTCTGTGTGAACCCCTCTCTCTCTCAGTGCAGTGTTGATGTAATAACCCCTGTGTCTCTCTCTGTGTCTCAGACGAGGAGCTGGAAGACAACCCCAATCAGAGTGACCTGATAGAGCAGGCGGCGGAGATGCTGTACGGGCTGATCCACGCTCGGTACATCCTCACCAACCGCGGGATTGCTCAGATGGTACTGGTCCACGGTCTCTCGCTCTCTCTCTGTCTCTGTCTCTGTCTGTGCGGGGCTGTCCCTCCGCCAGCGCGGGCGTGTGCTGTCTCTCTGAGTCCCCCTCTCTCTGTCTCAGCTGGAGAAGTACCAGCAGGGAGACTTCGGCTACTGCCCCC